>NW_013530970.1:4023833-4025414 GCF_000836235.2 Papilio xuthus | reverse complement strand
AGAGTTTTTCATACCAGAATTGCAAAACTTTTCAGGCTTTAATGCCAGGACGTGGTTTCAACAGGATGGGGCCACTTCTCACACCTCTAACACTGCTATGCCCGTTATCCGTCAACTTTTTCCTGGCACAGTGATCTCTAAGAGAGGAGACATTTCCTGGCCTCAACGTAGTCCAGATCTGACCCCGATGGATTTTTTTTTGTGGGGCTACCTTAAGGCTAAAGTATACGACACAGACCCGCGGTCAATTGAGGCCCTAAAAGAAAACATCCGCAGAGAAATGACAAGCATTTCAGCAGTGACGTGCCGCGCAGTCATCGACAATTTTAGACGTCGTTTGCAAGAGTGCCGTGATCGCAACGGATTACATTTAGAAAATGTTATTTTCAAAAAATAATTCCCGTTTTTTAAGCTTTTTTTGTAAATAAAAATTTAATTCATAATGTAATTAGTTTTATTTTAATATTTTTTTTTCATATCAAAGGACTTATGGGCCACCCTGTATAAGTCTAGGGTTGGTTTTAGCATTTCCGACGGGCGAGATTTTTTGGCGCCCCCTTTTTTGGTGTCGGGGGAAATTTTCCAAAGATATGGTTTCTTTGACTATGAATGATGGGCACTACAGGCCTCCTTTTATATCGGAGTCTGGTGCCTGCGACACCCTCTTATGCCCAACGCCCTGGGCGGTTGCCCACCCTGGTCCTACTACGTGGTTACTGTATGGGTCTTGTATATAATAGTATTTGTTTCTCTACAGGGCTTGTATAATAGAAGCATTCGAACGATCGAAGAAAAAATGGAAGGACGGAAAACACATCGAATGATTTGTTGCCTTATTTATATTGTGAGAAAGTTATTTTCCATCCATTTCTAACTTTATTTGGAACACGTGTTTCAATGTCTTGCTCAAATAATTCTAAGGGAATGAATACATACATATCCCTTTTACGACAAATCGGAAATTAAACATTTTTCGTAATTCAATATTACATTTTGTGTCAGTAAAGTCGTAAATTCGTGCTTGTTCATTTTTAATGATAAAATATTCTTTAACCTGTTGATTAAAATCTCATCGTAAATCTATTACCGACCGAAAATTTAATCTGATAATTCAAATTTTCGGACCATATTAGCGTTAACTCATCAAAGAATTTCGTGATATTAAATATAAATAACCATACCCACTGTATACATTCAAAGTCCTAAAAGTATACAATAATGTATACTTTAAGTAGAACTATTTATCATCTTTCTATGCGTTCCCTCCTCAGTCGAATAAAGCAACACATCTTAAATGCAGATGTCTATGGGCAATGGTCACTTTACTGTTTTGGCGATTTTAAGTGGCCGCTTGCTCTTTGCCACTATTTGCTATAAATAGTACATGAAGTAGGCAACAAAATATGCGTACTTTAATACGTCATGATAGTTTGTCTCTGTCGCACTTTAGTTTTCGCATGTGCTTGTCCCTCTCACGCCAGATCAGAGCACAATTAACCATAAATAATGTAACAAATGAGGAGCATCTGCAAGTGTAGTGCGTAAAATATGTGTCATATCATTTTTAAAAATGTTATTTGC
>NW_013530970.1:3739392-4023720 GCF_000836235.2 Papilio xuthus | reverse complement strand
AGAAAAGAGCGAGTCAACTAAATTACGTGTCGTGTTCGATGCATCGGCTCGTTCTACGTCAGGTTTATCAGTTAATGACTTACAAATGATAGGGCCTACAATACAAGACTCACTTTTTAATATTTTAATTCGCTTCCGCCAATATAAATATATATTATCGGGCGATATAGAAAAGATGTATCGTCAGGTTAGCTTAAGAGAGTCAGATCGTGACCTACAACTTATTCTATGGCGGGAAAACGAAAATGACCCTTTACGTACTTTACGTTTAAATACGGTGACATACGGTTTTTCCAGTGCGAGTTTCTTAAGTACTAGATGCATCTGGCAGTTGGGCGAGGAATGTGACGACGACAAAATAAAAAATATAATACAACAGGATTTTTACTGTGACGATTTGCTTACAGGATCTGACTCCGTCGCGGAGCTTCGTCACATTCAGCGTGCTGTGTCAGATGAACTGACAAAAGGTTGTTTTCATCTAAGAAAATACCGTTCTAACGTTCCCGAGTTGTTTATGTCCGATTTGATAAATCCAGAAGAAGGTAACTTAATTATCAGTTATTCTACAAGCACTCTGGGTATCGGTTGGTCTCCTTCTTCAGATGACTTAAATTTTCAAGTTAATTTTTCCCCGCCTGAGAACATTACTAAAAGATCAATTTTATCTAGTACATTTAAAATATTTGACCCTCTTGGATTGCTATCCCTATGTACAATAAAACCAAAAATTCTTATTCAAAAACTATGGCTTCTTAAAATAGGCTGGGATGACGAGATCCCTCAAGATATTCTTGCCACTTGGCTTAAATTTTCTAACCAACTGCACTATATTTCATCTCTCAAAGTACCAAGACTAGTTTTAATCCAAAATTCTAAAATAGCTGAAATGCATTGTTTTTGCGATGCTTCTCAGCAAGCCTACGGAGCCTGTATTTATATTAAATCTATTGACTCAAATAATAAAGTTCAAGTTAATTTAATAACAGCCAAGGCACGAGTTTCCCCCTTAAAGGCGACTACAATTCCAAGATTAGAACTATGTGCTGCGTTGCTCGGAGCACAACTCAGCATTTCAGTTACTAAGGCCTTGCGTCGTTCTGTCGATCGACATATATACTGGACGGACTCAAGCGTGGTCTTAGGCTGGTTAAGGTCACCTAACAAAACTAAAACTTTCGTTGCCAACAGAGTTGCCGCTATAGGAGAACTTACTCAATTGTCACAATGGCGTCACGTTCCTACCAACGAAAATCCCGCTGATCTCGCGTCTCGAGGTGTAGATCCACGAAATATAGTAAGTTGTCATCTTTGGTGGCATGGCCCTTCCTTTCTTTTGCAACCCGATCATCTATGGCCTCAAGAAATTTCACCCGTTTTCGATTTGCCAGAGTTGAAGACGGTTTCTACTTTGTCAGCGGAAATAATAACGACATCTCCTGTGATAGATTTTAAAAGATTTTCTAAATTTCGTACCTTACAACGAACTTATGCAAGAGTTATTAGATTTTTACACAACTGCCGTAATCCTAACAATAAACTAACTGGCTGTCTGCACGTGGATGAACTTAATAAATCCCTACAGCTCATTATCACCCAAGCTCAGAACGAATCCTTTTCTAATGAAATTATTAGGTTAAAGTCTAAAAAAACTCTTTCAACAAAGTCATCTCTCTCTTCCTTAAACCCTTTTCTTGACTCGGATGGACTGCTTCGAGCAGGAGGTAGAATCGATTCTTCCGCCTATTCTTACGACAAACGTCACCCTATTATTTTAAAGTCTGAACATTTATTGACAAAACTTTTATTTCAAAATGAACACGAGCGTCTTTTACACGCTGGACCCCAACACGTTCTAGCTTCAATTAGAGACCGCTATTGGCCTCTTGGTGGCCGTAACTTGGCAAGAAAGGTAACTCGTAACTGTCTAGTTTGTCGTCGTTTCAAAGGTACGACGATGAGTAACATAATGGGCGATATGCCTAACGAAAGAGTTGAGCCAGATTTTCCATTTAATACCGTTGGTACTGATTTCGCTGGACCGTTCTTGATCAGTGATCGAAAGGGCCGCGGATGTAAAATAACTAAATGTTATTTGTGTATTTTTATATGCTTTCGTTACAAATGCGTTCACTTGGAAGCCGTCAGCGAATTAAGTAAGGATGCTTTTATTTTAACGCTAAAACGATTTATAGCTCGCAGAGGTTTGCCTAAACTAATTTACTGTGACAACGGTAGGAATTTCGTTGCCGCGTCTAAAGAAATTTCATCTTTTTTACAGTCAAATATTGACACTATTTATGATTATGCAGCTCTTCGAGGTATCGATTTTAAATTCTCACCTGCATACGCTCCTCACTTCAACGGTTTAGCCGAGGCTGGAGTAAAATCCGCTAAATTTCACATTCGTAGGGTCTTAGGAAATAGTCATTTAACCTTTGAGGAGCTGACTTCTTTGTTTGCTCAAATCGAGGCTATCCTAAACAGCCGACCCTTGTGTCCCCTCAGTCCCTCGCCTAATGATTTCCAACCTCTCACCCCGGCACACTTTTTGATTGGCAGGCCGCTTACTTCGCTACCGTCACCAAGCTTCCTGGACTGCAACGCCAATCGACTCAGCAGATTTCAGCACTTAGAGCAGATAAGGCAACACTTCTGGAAACGTTGGACTAACGAATACATTGCGGAACTACAACAACGTTCGAAGTGGCGCGCTGAATCAAGACATTTGAAGATCGACGATCTTGTCCTTGTAAAGGAGGACAATGCACCTCCATTATGTTGGCGCCTCGGTCGAGTCAACAAGTTGTATCCTGGTCCTGATGATGTCCCTCGTGTCGCTGACGTCGTCACTTCTCAAGGGACCGTGCGAAGGGCACTCAACAGACTATGCTTTCTACCCTCCTCGGAAGAAGACCTGTCTTGAAGGCTATCGCCTTCAAGGCCCCGGAGGATGTCTGCGCCGAACTTGACACCTAGCCGAGCGGCGCGGGGGCGACGTCACTCAACTTCAAGCACTCACTCTTTCATTCGATTCATTCTCGCAATTCTCGCACTCAAGCGCACACATGTCGCACTAATGTACTTCTTCTAATTAAACGCGAATCTAAGATATTTCCAACAGTTTTTTATTTTCTTGTTCTGTACTGAACACATATCATATGTTTATTATTTTATTTTGTATGTTTCGTTCGTTCGTTGTATGTGTATTGGGACTGGAACACTTGGTCTTTGGAATATATATTTTTTTGAAATATGAAATGTCAAAAAAATTTTATTTTTATTTTCAGCCAGTGATTCTGATAAAATACAAAAATCGCCAGAAAAAGTTTTGGATAACGCAAAATTGAAACAAACGGAAAAATTAATTACCAGCGAAATATCTAGAAATGAATCTTCTTTGAAATCTGTCAAAACAAATACAGAAAAATCAAAAGAAACGGAACAAACACGAAATGAAATTGTACATATCGATAAAAAATCGGAAAAGAAATCATGGAATGTATCCGAAATGACATCGGATTTTTGGACGAATTTACCATTTTTGAAATCAGGGAAGAAGATAGATATAGGTAAAATACATTGGAGGGACAGAGAGGCGCTACAGTTCATGAGGGGGATAATGGACGAATGCACTCATTTGAGCAATTTCTCCGTGCCATATGATACTTCTTTAATTATTGGTAAGTACTAACAAATTCTATAACTTTCATACCTAAAATGTTTTAATTTAAAAAAAATATTTAAATCTTAATAGTACTCATGATCTGGTCATACCAATATATCAGTTAAGTTGTGGCAACACTAAGCAAAGATTTTTGACACATTACTTAACTTTTTAATAGAACAATATTAAAAAAATATGTCAATTAACTTAAGCAATTTATTTTTAAGTTTTATTTTATGTTTTAAATGTAATTTACCAAGTTATTCAAATAATTTTAATGCATATGTCGGTTAGGGATGACAGGACGGAGATCGAACCCAGGACGTATTCAATTCTTGCCTTAAGCGCTGCTCCACGGGGGCTTAGTTTTTGGCTACAGGAAATCTTAATTATAGTTTTTTTGTGTTGTTTATAGCGGTGTGTGCCAAACATGATGCGTACGTTCCTCGTGAGGACGTAGGCCGGCTGGAGGAGATCTGGCCAGGCGCTGAGGTGCGTTACGTGGACGCTGGCCATGTCTCCGCCTACATCCTGCACCAGTCGGTTTTCAGGTAAAACATTACCTACTTATCAGTCGAATAATATAAGTCTAGGGTTGGTTTTAGCACTTCCGACGGGCGAGATTTTTTGGTGTCGGGGGAAATTTTCCAAAGATATGGTTTCTTTGAGGGCACTACAGGCCTCCTTTTATATCGGAGTCTGGTGCCTGCGACACCCTCTTATGCCCAACGCCCTGGGCGGTTGCCCAACTTAGCCCTACTACGTGGCTACTGTATGGGTCTTTTATTTAAGTATTTGTTTCTCTACAGGGCTTGTATAATAGAAGCATTCGAACGATCGAAGAAAAAATGGAAGGATGGAAAACACATCGAATGATTTGTTGCCTTATTTATATTGTGAGAAAGTTATTTTCCATCCATTGCTAACTTTATTTGGAACACGTGTTTCAATGTCTTGCTCAAGTAATTCTAAGGGAATGAATACTTACATATCCCTTTTACGACAATTCGGAAATTAAACATTTCATTTTTCGTAATTCAATACTACATTTTGTGTCAGTAAAGTCGTAAATTCCTGCTTGTTCATTTTTAACGATAAAATATTCTTTAACGTGTCTATTAAAATCTCATCGTAAATCTATTACCGACCGAAAATGTAATCTGGTAATTCAAATTTTCGGACCATATTAGCATTAACTCATCAAAGAATTTCGTGATATTAAATATAAATAACCATACCATACCTACTGTATACATTGAACGTCCTAAAAGTATATAATATTGTATACTTTAAGTAGAACTATTTATCATCTTTCTATGCGTTCCCTCCTCTGTCGAATAAAGCAACACATCTTAAATGCAGATGTCTATGGGCAACGGTCACTTTACTGTTTTGGCGATTTTAAGTGGCCGCTTGCTCTTTGCCACTATTTGCTACGCGTACTTTAATACGTCATGATAGTTTGTCTCTGTCGCACTTTAGTTTTCGCATGTGTTTGTCCCTCTCACGCCAGATCAGAGCACAATTAACAATAAATAATTTAACAAATGAGGAGCATCTGCAAGTGTAGTGCGTAAAATATGTGTCATATCATTTTTAAAAATGTTATTTGCGCAAAATCTGAATTATATCAAATAATTATAAATATAAAGTATTTAGTATTATTTTATGTGCAAAACTACGTAATTAAAATTGTATTAACCTATCATAATAATATAACATTTCCATTTATTCAAGCATTACTAAAATAGTAACCTAAACAGTACAACTTGTATGTTGCTGCCATTTTGTTGTTGAAATGTCAAGTTAACTGGAGTTGCCAGTGTTAAAAATACTTTTTTTCGAAACTGACAACTAAACTATTTTTTTAAATGTGTTGTTATATTTTAGAAATATTTTTAAATGAAAAATGGTGCCAATATCATTTATCAACATAATGTTGAAAATAATTCAATCGGTTAAATGTGTTTTACTAATGTTATTGTGTTTTAGATGTCTAGTCTTGTAGTTTTGGAAACTGCATTATTTGTAGTTCTTGTTGGTCTAATGGTGCTAATAAAATGACCAATTGTTAGATGAAAGTGGTCAGATCTAATCGATTATTTGTTCGTTGCTTAAAACGAATAAAATCGATTTCGGATCGTTTTTTGTCGATTTCAGTAATATGTGAACTAATTTTTGGGGTAACTTATAAATAAGTGGCACGATTAACGATGTTGTTGTGATAAACGCAACGAATAATGATGCATAATTTTATATTTCTTTCGAGAATTTATAGCCCCTTAGTACAAAGTTTTGTCGCTTTTAGAAATGTTTTTTTCTTATAGCTGCGCTTATATGTATACCCAATGTAATATTTGTCGTGTACATAGATTATATAGTCTCTTTTGAGATTGTATTTTTATAAATAAAAATTATATTTTACTGTCACCTGTGTTTTATTAATACCTGAATTTTAACATATCAAAGAAGGATATCTGAACCGGTAAGAGGCGCTGATATCGCGGTAAGTACTGCCATAGAATATATAAAACCTATTTAGGCACAAAATGCCATAAAAGAAAAAAAATGACACGACAGATACAATACAGAGGATCTTGACATTTTGACGTTGACAGGAGGGCGTTATAGCTGTCACAATGTAGTTTGACTTATACCCACCGGTTCAGATATCGTTGTAGGTCTACACATATATCTAAAACCACAGGTTTTCATTATATGCAACATGGATACAAAAACAAAGGTATTTCAAGATTATTTTTAACCCGAATAATAAGTAATTTAATAAATTTGAAATTAAACACATCATTGTTACAAATATTTTTATTCCTTTACATTCTTATAGCTATATAAGTTTTAGATGAGTAATTATAGGCAACAAAAATCACTCATCGAAGGCAAAAACTTTAAAGAAAATATTTTTTTTTATCTTAAAAGGTAAAATCGAAATTATTGCGAATACAACCAGCGTATTTCGTGTATTGAATTTCAGTAAATTGGTTAAATTTACTTAAAAAGAATACTTAAACTATTAATTGAAGAGAAATATTACTAAAAGACATCTATCTCTGTCGCACCTTTGCCTATCGTATACATCCATCTCGCTCGCACACTCCGGATAACCTTATTTTCGAAATATAACTTCAGACACAAAACTTCATAGATATTTATGAAGAGATCAAAACCTGTTTATAGTTTTCTGGGTTTTAATGCTTTTTTGGAAGATTAAATTAGAATTTATCGTAAAAAAAGATAATTTAGTTTCTAATTTGACATTGACATCACTTTGACAGTAGTGACAGTTGTCATTCTACCGAGCAATAATTCGACAAAGATTAGTGTTATTTATTTACCCATAGAGAGTATAAGACATTTACATACATGTATCCACAAAAAAAATTCCGTTGGCCGAACGACTTACCTTTCATCCTAATGGAAATATTCTGCATATTTAGTCCAACGGGAAACACTAAGAAACACTCAGTGTATCAATGAAAATAAAGAACATCAAAAGTGTTTTCAATTATTGTAAGTATATATGTATTTAAGTATGACCTAATCACCTTTAACTTAGGGTAGACTCCCGAGCCCCTCAGTGAGGACGTATAGTGAGCTGATGATGAAGTATACCTCGTACTTATACTTTTTGCTTATAATAATAACAAAAAATAAAACAAGCATTGGTTAATGACCAATAAAAAGAGTCACATATTTTCACGCAACTTTTTGAGTTAAACCAAAATACCTTAAACCTAATTATTTCCTTAAAATCCGAGTAATTTTTACAAATAATGACATTTTAAGTAATATAGAGAATGTATGTAATCCTCATTAAAAAAAAACTTTAAGATTATATTGAATCATTAAGAAAAAAAATCACTGTCTTAAATGACCAAGCATTTTTCACAATTAAACCGATAGATGGCGCAAATTCAAGATTTTTTTAAATATTTTGACAGAGATTATTCGTTTAGACCAATGTTTTAATGAATTTATGCTTAAAATAGATTTATGTTTTCGGTGTGTGCACTGGCACGCCCACAGTTCACTTATTAAGTAGCATGTTCCTAAAGTCAGTGTTTGATAGTGGTTTCTTCTCGTCATGTCCATTGCCTTGTCCGTTGGCAGCCTTACTTGTGGAGGGCTTCTGAAGCACGCTTGGTATAAAACTGCTCAATTGCGTCCGTCGCCTACAAAAACAGATATTTAATTTGTTCATTTTAAATAAATACGACATTTTATAGCTATTATCCGCCATTTTGTGTCCCTTGGTGTACACATTTTTTTTTTAAATTATATGACGATTTTACGATCGTTTAAGAATAAAAAACATTTATAATATTACATTAAAAACAATGAATTTGAAATCAATTAAGACAAAACTAAATTTTTATGGGCGTAGGCTTACTTGATAGTGGGCAAATAATATATATACTCCCAAGCCGTCCGCGGCTTTTCGTTTGGCCTGTCCCAAAGTGGGCGTGGGCTTGTTCTTGACTGGGCAAAAACCATGTATACTCACATGCCTCCCGCGACATCTCGTTTAGCCTGTCCCAGCGTGGGCGTGGGCGCTGTGCTGGGCTTGGGCGGCGGCTCGCTGACTGCCACCTGCAGCTTCCTGTCGCCCAGCTGGAGCCCGTCAGTCTGCTTCAATGCTTCAGATGCACTCGCCTCGTCTTCGTATTCTATGTACGCTAGACCTTTAGGTTTCCCGTCCCTAATTAAAAAAAAAGATGTTAAATATATATTTACAACGTTTTTAGAAAATTTATAAGTTTTTCAGTCTATGTAGAACGATAAAGTAATCTGACTCAGTGTGCATAAATAAATTATGATGGCTCACTAACGCCCTCATTTCATTATCAAAAAATACATAACAAGCTTTAAAATTATTGTCAGTTTTATAAATTTTTGAAATTTATTATGGAATCGCTATCGAAGGCTCGCAGATATACTGGAACTATACTAGTAATGCCTATTTTAAATGACACAGATAAATACTTACTTGAAAGTGACAATTCTGACATCTTTAAGGGTGCCGTACTTATCAAACACTTTGGTGAGAGCTTCCTTAGTGCACTGATCGTAGGGCAAGTTACGTACAAACAGTTTGTTCCTCTCCGCTGTTGTCGCGTATTTGAACGACTTGGATTTATTAACTGAGTACTTTGATAGAAACATTGGTCGTCCGTCTAATGGTGTGCGGTCATGTTTGATTGCTTCTTCTACTGATTCCTGGAATAAATATAACATAATATGAATGTTTGTTAGAAGGTTTCTCTTTTCATTTCTTTTTTCATTTAAATTGATCTTGCTGAAATTTGACATAGATGTAGAACATAATCTGGTAGAACATATAGGCTACTAATTAAGTTTTTATTTAATTCAGTCAGGACGGAGTCGCGGGCAACAGCTAGATAAGTAATAAAAAAGTAAAGCCGAAATCCAAAAAAAGAATTTATCAGATTTTTTTACCTCTCCATACAGCAATATCAAGATTTTTGAGCCTTGTCATAGAGTTTACTTTTTATAAATGCGAATATTTGGATGTATGTATTGATGGATGGATGGATGATTATAAGAATATATTTCCATAACAGCTCAAAAGATCTCGCTAAAATTTGGTACATATATAGAACATATAACATATAGTCTGGAAGAACACATAGGCTTCTAAGTTTTTTTATTCAACCCATACCCATTTTATAAATAATGTGGGTAAGCCAAAAACGAAAAAAAAATAAATACCGGAGTCTTGTACTGGCAATAACAGATGGAGCCACCGAAGGCTTTGACGCCCGCCTTCACTCGTAAAGACATGATGTCCCCAAACTCTGACAATTTGTCACGAAGATTCTGCTCGTTCACTCTACATACAGAAAAAATATAATATAAAAATAAAAAAAAACTGTTTTTAAAGTTTTTAATGTATTATATATAAAAAAAAATATATTTAAATGTTTCAACGTGAGTTTCCACTGCCGAAATACTTGAACAAATATTATAATTTCTGTGGAAGGGTATGTTTTTCTAAATGAATGAAACATAGGAATCAAACATTGGATTTTCAATCTTTCAAATCAGTTTGGATGGATATTTGTTACTTGGTATCTCCAGAACGGCCATACAGATCTCGCTGAAATTTGGCATAGATGTAGAAAAAGAACACAGGTAAATCTAATTATTTTTTTTATTTTGAGAGGTTTGTTTCACTGGCATGTTTATAATGCATGGCATCTTGTCTACTGTCATAAATTAAGTATCCTATATTTTTCTAACAATACCAAGTTAGAAAAAATACCAAGCAACTTACTTAAAATCTAGATTGCTAACAAACAACGTGCAAGCCTCCCTGTCCGCAGACACAGGCCCACTGGAGGAACTATCTGTCCGTTGTCGCTTGTTATCTTTGCCTAGAAAATTTAAAGTGCTTAAAACCAATTTTATTTCAGACATTTTTAAAAAGAAGTAATGTAAGTCTAATAGTTAATGTACAAAAGAAAGATTTTTTTTATTTCTTATATCTAAATTAGTAGCAAACTATAAAATATATTCATTTATTGTTCGATAAATAATTTTAACAATTAGTAAATATTATTTTATTAGCAAGTATTAATAGTATAAATATTTATTCAAAATAATAATATAATACCTTCTTTCTCATTATCATGAGACCTCTTCACTCCACTATTATTCCCTTTCATTTTGTTATCTGCCATCTCGTTCTCCTTTTTCCTCTTCACTCCGCTGCCTTCTCCGTCCCCTGCACCAGCCTTCCTCTTCCCCTTACCCAGTGTATCTTTTACCTTTTTATCATCAAACTTTGTCTTTTTTTGTGCCTGTTTACCTCTCTGCGCACCACCGGTCATTTTATCTCTCATCGTTTGGTAGTTCTTACGCCATTCTTTCACCTTACTCTGGAATTATTTTTTTTAATCTATGAAATCTGATATTACTTATATCTTTTTAACCGACTTCAAAAAGGATGTTCTCTTGTCTTATGTTTTTTTTATTTCGGTTAGGCCTAAATAGGAACTTAAACGTAACTAGGTTTAAGACATCTCAGATATAAAATGGTATGTGCCGAGGTAGATTAGTGAAATTTTCCTGAGCCAACACCGACTTCGAAATAATAATAATTGTTACAAGAAAGAAGATAATTTTCTTACTTTCGAGGATTTTCATGATATTACTTTGTCACTTTTTGGTGCATTTTGTTTGGGAATGTCTTTAAAAGTCGATTTTCTTTTTTTCTTAAAATTTTTGTTTATCACAAAGAATTGTCAAAGAATCAAATAATGTGAATGAAAATGACTTTGAACGAATGAATGACTATTTGTGAACCAATGTGAATAAGAATTAAACAATTTGCAGGTATAACTAAGAGTAAACGAATTTAATTAAATCATTGTGAACGAATGACTTAAATGACGGTAAATAAAAAAATGAACGAATGACTGTTAGTAAATAAACATATTCCATTGAATGACTACTTATGAATGATTATGGATAAATGAATATGTAATAACAGTGTGAAAGAACTTGATTGAATAATTGTAAATGAACGACAGTGAGAGACAAAACGACCTCTATGAATGATTATGACTGAACGACTGAATGATTGAATGACTGATTTGATTGAATGCACTTACATTGGATATCTTGGCACATTGTGTGACGTTGTCCAGATGTCCGTGCAGACGTTCAAAGTTCTGCCAGAGTCGTGCGATGGTGGGCGGGTAGTCAGTCACGCTGCGCATCGCACGCCGGTGCAGCTCCCGCAGCCGCTGCAGGCCAGCACCCTCATCTCCCTCCTCCCGCACCTGTCTCTCGCTCTCCAGCTGCAGCAGCGCCTCCCAGTACTTGCACATCGTCACGTTCTCGCCGTACTCTGGCATGTTTACACTTATATTTAATCATCCATCTAAACAGTGGTATACAGAATGAACCTAGTCAATTGCAATACTACGACCACACAGAACGTCTAAGTGCGAAGTCATTGCGCATATAGCCTAATAAGTGTGTAGTAGGTCTAATTGTAGTCCTCTTTCCCATCCCATTCTTTGCCTATAAGGGAACCAAGGGAGTGGATTTAGACGAATAAGGGGACGCATAGGGAAGGGGAATATTCTCTTTCGGCGAATTTGGGTTGCTACTAGGTCTTTTGTCACCTTATATTAACAAAAAAACTAATAATCTTTGAAATTAATACGGAATTATATATAAAATAAACTCACTGAATATTTCTTCAAATATTTCCTTGCCCTGTTTGGGATCTTTGATACGCTTGTATTCAACATGAGCCCAGAATAAAGGTAATTCGCAATCATTCGCCTCACTACCCCAAGTCTGCAACAATTTAACACAAGTAAATAACAAGAGGTAAAGTAAAAAAAATCCGACAAAACAAAAAAAATGGTCCTTCGAGCCTGATGAAGCTCACCTCGCCAAGTGAATCCCAGGCCAGTCTGAAAGTGCGTCGCAATCTGTCCACGTCAGATTCTTTACTGAAATCAGTTCGTCGTCTGCAGAATTCAAGATAACTCATCCAGAGAAATTCCGCTTGTGTGTAAGACTCCATACCTTTTGCTAGTGCTATTTCTAATATAGATTTAACCTGCAATAAATATATAATCTTACTAATATTATAAATGCGATTTTTTTAATGTATGGATGGATGTTTGTAAGGTATCTCCAGAATGGCTGTATGGATCTCGCTGAAATTTGGCATAAATATAGAACATAGTCTGGAAGAACACATAGGCTACTATATTTTTTTAATTCCGTGCGGACAAAGTCGCGGGCGACAGCTAGTTACTGTATAAATGACTATTGATTATAAAGATTTGTCGCATATCAAAGATATACTGTTTATTTGTTAAATTGTAATTTAATTAATTACTAGCTGTCGCCTGCGACTACGTCCGCGCGGAATTAAAAAAAAACTGTTAGTCGCAGCATAATGCTATGTAGCCTAAAGCCGTCCTTTACAAATGGACTATCCAACAAAAAAAGATTTTTTCAAATCGAACCAGTAGTTCTTGAGATTAGCGCATTTAAACAAACTCTTCTGCTTAATTAGTATAGATTGATGACAATAATTTATTTCCAAACTAAAATAAGGGCACATACACACAATTTTTTTTATTAATTTTTAAATTTGTTATTTTTTCTATAAATAGATTACCTCATCAAAATCAGACTCCTCATGTTCAGCTTGCTGCATCTTGAGCGTCCAGAATGTATTTTTGCTGGGACATCTGCGTACACACGCCTCTAAGACACGTCGCGTGGTCATACGTGAGTTGTTCTGTTGCGTGTGACTCCCGTACTCCAACAACAACTCGTGTAACACTTCTCCACTCGCACACTGAGTGGTAGCACGCTCGTAAAGTACCTGTCGTGAAATAAAATTTAAAATAGCAATTAACCGCTACTTGTAAGCAAAATTAAAAAAAAATCTAAATTAATATAGGCTATGTCATCCATTGATAGTGTACCTAGTCACCAGTAAAAGAACTTTTCGAATAGTTTCAGTAATTTCGGAGTCTATTCAATGCAAACAAAAAATCAAATCTTGCCACTTCATAATATTAGTACAATAACATTTTTTTATAGAAAATGTTATAAAATAATCTCACTAATATTATAAATGAAAATGTCTGAATGTATGGATGGATGGATGTTTGTTAAAAAGTATATCTAAACTGCTGAACGGATCTTGATGATATTTGGCAAACATATAGCATACAGTCTAGAACACATAGGCTAATAATTATGTTTTTTTTATTCCTCAAGGACGTAGTCGCGGACGACAGCTAGTTGAATATAAATGTGTACTCACCCTTAAAATACTGTTGCTGTCACATTCCAAATACTTCTCTTGTTTTGACAATTCCTTTACAAGTTCTATGTACTCCAGATATAATTGAGTTTTTTCCGCTGGATCTCTGAATATATAAGAATTGTAATTTCCAACATATTATTTATCTCATATCACAATTGTATCTTACTTCTTACTAATATTATAAATACGAATGTTTGGATGGATGTTTATTTGAAGGTATCTCCAGAACGGGTGAATGGATCTCGATGAAATTTGGCATATATATAGAACATAGTCTGGAATAACACATAGGATACAAATTATTTTTTATTAATTGATAATATTAAGATTAAACTACAAATATAAAAATCTTTAAGAAAACCTGTTATAATATTTTTTATTTATTTAAATAAAAAAAATTCTAATTATAATTTTAATGTTGTTAAAAAATACAATGAATAGCTATAAAACATGTTTTTCAAGAGAAATTTTTTTATATACCTCGATACTGTTATAGTTGCTCTTTAACCCGAGTTTCTCTCTTATAGAGGCTTTTTTGTTGTGACTGGACATGAGTCTCACTTATAGAGGTTTCTCATTTTACTTAGTTCTCGCGTATTTTCAACTGTATATTTAAAAAATACTTACTCTACTATTAGTAGTTTATCTTCAAAAGGCGTGATTTTGTGTAAATACTCAAGAGCCGCTTCGTGTTGTATTTTAACCTAAAAAAAACATTAAAAAAAAGTGACATGACAACAATTTTTTGTACATCAAAATTAATAAAATACACAATTTTTGAAACATGCTATAATTTAAAAAAATAAACATCTGTATTAGCTCAAAAAAATTAGTTATTCGGTGTTAAATTATACAAGTGTTTTAACCCTTTGAACGCCAAAGGATATGTACATCAAAGTGGTTAAATATTTCACCATAAATACATATAACTACACTATTTTCAATACCAGAAGTTATAGTTTCAGTACAAAAAGGTGGACATATATTTAAGTTAAAATGTATTTGAAACATGTAAATTTTTTATAGTAAGGCCCACCTTGTCTACATAAGTCTGGTCTTTAAGCTCTAATGCCATTTCTTCAAATGGTTGCCATCCTTCATCACCTCTCAGCAGTGGCCGAGACACCACTTCCTCTAAGACCCACAGAACATGCTGCTTCTGACTTTTTAGATCTGGATGGTCTTCACTGTGAAATATCATTGTTCTTACTAATATTATAAATATGAATGTTCCGATGTATGCATGGATAGATGGATGTTTGTTACAAGGTATCTCTTTCCAGAGATAGATAGATAGATTTATCGCTATTCCTAGCTCAACAGATCTTGATGGAATATGGCATAGATGTTGAACAAAGCATGGAAGAACACACAGGAGGGAGTCGCAAGCAACAGCTAGTTTCTTATAAACAGAACTGATATATGGAATATTCCATGATAACAGATCTCAACTTGACTTTATAATGAGATAATTTAAATTTTAATATTTTATTTTATTACAGAATATTAAATAATTATATTATTAACATTATCTTATATATTTTATAATTTAAATAACATTTTGGTATTTTGAATTTTATTTAGCAATCTTTACTTGATTTTTTTTAAACATTTAATCCTAATTGATGATAGCATAGCGCCTTGATCAATTTTTATATAACATAGTAAATATATTCATACCCTAATGATTGAAGCTTTGTTTTCTCCAGTTCCAGTCTTGCTTCCCAGAATAGTTTCCCAGAAAAAGGATCGGAACCAGCCCTTTTGAGCACTTCCTCTATTTGTGCCCTACCATCTTCTGTACCAATGCTCATTGCCCAAGAACACCATAGATTTAGTATTGGAATGGCTGTAAATGAATTTTGTCAATGTCACACTCAATTAAAATAATGACAATCCTAGAGTATTGACTAAAATTGAGATATCTACACTAAGATACTGCTAAGTGAGTATTAAACAGCAAAGTATGGTAATTAATAAAATATTTTTATTCATACAAAACAACTTTTGTCAAAAATCTTACTAATATTATAAGTATGTATGTTTAGATTGATGTTTGTATGTAGGTGGAGATACTTTGAGCCAAAAACAACTGCATGGATCTCATTGAAATTTGGCATAACTGTAGAACATAGTCTAAAAGAATACAAAGTCTACTAATGGTTTTTTAATTCGCTTGGACAGTCTTTGGTCATAGTATAAAAAGATCATAGACAGACATTACATATAATGACACCAGAATGTATGGCTTATGTATAGCCTACATACAAAACTGAAAGTTTGATAGAATCATGCAAATGATAGTTGTAAGAGTTTCTGTACTATTTGATCTTTCCTTTATACTTACAATAACAATCATAACACGCCTGATTGAATAGATCAGCCATAAATTCTATAGACTGAGCGGAATGTGCAAGAGTTTCCTCCGTCTGGAGACGCAACAGCCAGTGCTCAGGACGTAATAACATTGTCTGCTGGAACCGATCGAAGGCACACCGCCATTTGTCCAATTCTGATAAACTCCTAAAAATAGATATTCATTACTGAATTGTTTTTAATACTTTTGATAAATTTACATTTTTTCTTATATTATTATTTTAATAAACATATTTACTGAATCAAATTTATATTGTTTTCCCCAACTTAATCCGAAGGAATAAATGTTTTTCAAGTTTCAACATAACTTTATACCACATTACTGTATAAAAAGACTTTTAATAAAGAAATTGTACCAACCATAGAGTTTGTATTAATTCAACATGGGCATTATAATTGTATGGATCATCTGCTATTTGGCTCTCCAAGTCCAACACTTTTCTTTCTGACACCTCCTCATCATCATCCTATTGGAATATATTAACATTCAAAAATGTTTTCTCTACACTATATAAATTTTAAGAAGTAAGGTATTTAAATATTTGGTACACTGAGAAACTGGTGAGTGACGGGCTGACTAATAGAAATACAAAATTATTTGAACCTTTCAAAAATCTTATTTAAAACATACCACTCTTTTACCAACATTACTTCATTAACTAACAATTTGTAATATATGAACCAAATTATAATGTTTATGATGTATTTATAAATTCAACAAAGCAGAGATGTAAGAAAATCTATAATAAGTATGAAGTTCGAGTTAAATAAGCCAATGAAACTTTTTATTTATGAAAATGCATGCCCTATTCCATGGAAAAATTAACAAAATGCAAACATTATAACATACGTCTGAATCATCAGAATCTTGTTCCGCATCGTCCTCCTCAACATACACTTCTATTTCATTATCTTCTTCGGAATCATTTCGCAATCCATCTTCAACAATTGCCATTGTTTTATTTAGGGAACAGAAAATTAAGAAATACAGAAACTAATTTTCGTTTTATTTTGACAATATACCATAGACAACTTAAGTCAAACTGTGTGTCAAACTTACAAGAAAAATACAGATAACTAAGCCCTACAATACAGATTACTAAATTAGTGGAAAGCTTCGGTGACGGGTGACGCAGTGATTCGACCCTGGATTTGTACCTACAGGTTCTAGGTTCGATACCCGCCATCTATTGCATTTTCGATTTGATTCATATCTATCTATAAGTATAGGACTTTGTTCGTACATCTTTCTAGGATAAAATAAAATTATCCAATGGACAACAGTTATTAATGATAATTAAAACAATCGGTATAATATATTTAAATGTTTTAATATAAAAATATGATTACATAGCTTTTCATACATGCAATATTTGGTTATCAACATGGACAAGAGAATTCGATGCTATTCGATAAATTACTTTAACCAAAATTAATTCTTCAATCAAGACTTTGGCACCAATTTTACAACTTTAAAAAAGTTCCATACCTGTTTAATTATTTTTTCATAAAATAACATATGGATTTCGGTTATTTAGGCTACTGTTATTTTAATCGCTTTTATTTATCTTTTAAATCTTACAATAATAAATGCACCAATACTTTTTTTTTTTACTTTATGTTAATTTAAAATAAGAGGCCAGATATTTTAATACTCACTATTATACATTTATCTATGAGGTCAAATCTATTAATATTAATCTTAAACTTCTTGTTATTTTCCATTTGATAAAATGTAAATGGCCATAAATGCTCGACTTGAAGCTTAACTGGAAGTTAACTTTAAAAAGAATGAGGAATATTTGTTAAAATGTACATGTATAATCTGCATTTTGAGCTATTGAAACGTATCTTGTGCGATTAATGGGTTTTTATAACAATGCTGCAAGCATCTTACAAGAGTGTTATTTTTTTCTTAAGTACGGTAATTTTTTGAGTTAAATAGTATTTTTCTTGTCATACACACAAACACAATTCAATATAATTTTTAATATCGAGAGTACATAATTGTGTATAATATCATAACTCAACTTATTCTAACTAAAAATAATACATAGAGATAATACATTTTTGAAGTAAATACTCGGTAAATAATTCAGTCCATATTAACTATAATTATAAATGTTTTTTTTTTAATTTCGAAATGAGAATGTTCAAACGGTATTAAAAAAATGTTCATTTGAAAAAAAGAGAGCGAATTTTCCTTTTAATCATTTTAAACAAAAATAGTTACTAATTAGGTCTTTCTTAAAAAAGTATGGCTCAAGTTGAAATGGCACATAGGATAAAATATCTAGATATTAGATAGAAATGTAAATTTAAAACGGTTAATAATAAAATACAAACGTTTTTATTTATCTATAAGTAACTGATCATATAAATTTTATTTTATTCTATTTATTTTAATCTATATTTCTGTTGTCTATGCCTAAGTGTATGATCGTAAGATTTTTATACTGCATTGTAAGTAAAAATCAACATTTTTTGATGTTATAAAAGCTTTTAAAAGCAATGTGTACATATTTCAACAATCTATTTAATAGTTTAGGAAAATCCTAACTACTAAGGATTACTTTTGGTACTACTCGTGTACAATAACATGATATTACGAATCAATGAATGGAGACTAAAAATATGAATAAAACTTTCTCATTCACTATGTATGAATTTACTCAATAAAGTCGCCGGATGTACCATGTTATTTTTCACGAGTAAGTGTTTTTAAACATGATTTTTAATGAAGTGACCTGTATACATACATTATTGCAATCTCTGTTCTTTATATATGAAAGGGAAGGCAATATTGTAATACAGGTGACAAGACAGTAGAAATCCACCCTAACAGCAATACCATAGATTTATAACTTAAAGATAATTAACCCGGTGAACAAAATTGATGCAAAAAAAATCCTTCGAAGAACTTGTCTTGGAATAAATTCCTTTAGAATTGTCATTTACAATCCAAAATGACGTATTGAAAATCGATTCTATATTAGATGTCAAAATTATATAAAATGTTAAATATATCTATAGGTTATATATCTATGAACAATGTGTGACATTATATCGATATAAAAAGCGTCAAAATCGATATGCGAAATTGATATTATAATAAAAAATTGCATTAAAATACACAACAGTTAAGGCTATGAGAGATTGCAAACATTTAATAAGTAATTATTCTTACCAATTGACAATGTACTAATTATTAGGAACCTAATAGAATATATTATATTGAAATTAAATTCGTTTATCTATGTCAGTCATATCATTTTATACCATAGATTAATGTGCTAATAGAGAGGCCAGTAAAAAGAAATTAATTTAAAAAAATCAATACTGTAAATAAGAGATATTACAAAGTATTTTTATATAAATTTCAAATTAAATATTAAACATTTTTACTACAAATTGTAACAATAACTTGGTACAGCCAATCTATTAACCTATAATCTATACCATAGATAAAGATGTCAAATTGCACAGAATACATATAAAATTCGATTACTACTTCAAGCAAACTAAAAGATCAATTTAAACTTATTTATAAACTGAGATTTCTTTTTAAAATTTTTAAGACTACTGGTTATTTGTAAGCATTTCTAAATCTTATAATATATTCGTTGAAAGCAAAATTTGTTTCGTTAACATTATTGCATAATCTTTTAAGCATAACATTCTCATCAACTTTTTTGTAAAACTGGAATTACATTTGTATAGAAATGTCAAAATATTTTCGACCAATCAGCTAGCTGTATTATCCACCAATCAGGTGGCTGATATTATCGACCAATCAGGTCGCCGTATTATCGACAGTGGCAACACGAACTTCACAAATCGATCTATGGAGTACATGTTTAAAATGTAAATGAAATACAAAAAAACTTATAATGTAGCTTAATATATCTGCATTTTGATTATTAAAGTAAGGGAAGCGTTGTAGTAACTGTATGATAGGTTATATGATTGTCACGTGACACATGTATAGGCTATGTGCTGGTGACGCAGTACGGAATGGCGCGCAGTATTGAATTGACGACGTCGCAAGCGTCCGGCAGTTGGACAGCCGTACTTGTGTCCAACTGGAAATAAATTATTACAAATTAAACTTTAAAAAATGTATGGATGAACAGATGTTAGAATATATTTCCAGAACATCTCAAAAATCTGGTTGAAATTTGACATTGATATAGAACAAGGTATAGAAGAACATATATATTACTTATAAGTTTTTTTTTTAAATTCGAGTTAGGAGACTTTAAGAAAGAGTTAAAGTAAATCAGCTAAGTTAGGGTCGTCTTCTTTGAATGAATACAAGGCATAGTGAAAGTAATGTCTAGACATGTCTAAAGTTCTGGAATGTTCCAGAAGATTGTGGGTATACCTGTTGGATGTTCGCGGACTATGCGGTGGTCCCGGCGGCGGCTTGCAGCTGCATCTGGCGCTGCATCTGCTCCAGCATCTCCTGCATACGTCGCAGCTCCGCCTCCTGCAAACACACAATAACATGAGCATATTTTTTATAACTTTAAAAAATCTCAGTCAACTGTTGTATAATCAGGTTATTTACCATAGGTTTCTGAAAACACAACCCCCCTTTATGACATATTGTTATCTCTGTTCTGTCCAAAAGAAAGACAGAGATAACGATATATTTTATAAAGACTTTGGCCTCGGAAACCCACGGTAAATCTATACCATATTGGGATATTTAATTACCTTCTCACGCAGCACACGTTCACGTTCAGAAGAATCTTCATTAGATCCATTCAGTCCGTTGGAGTCTGCCTCACTCAGACCACTCTCAGTTGACCTAATATAAACAACATTATAGTAAAAACATCTTTTTGTTTTTTTTTATTTTTGCATTCTATCTTACTAATATTATGTATGCGAAAGTTTGGATGGTTGTTGTTAAAATATATCTCCAGAAGGGCTGCATGAATCTTGACATAGATGTGGATGTAGAATATAGACGTCGAACAGTCTGGAAGAACACATTGGCTACTAATTATGATTTTTTAATCCATTCAGACAGAGTCGCGGGGCCTAGTGTTTTATATACTTACGTGTGTCGCTTGGGCACTTGTCCATTGCGGGCGAGTCGTTCGGAACGATAGTTCTCGTAGTGTACCTCTTGCGTCACTTCTTGAAGATCTTGCATGTGAGTACTACACAAACATACAAACAATTTAATCATTTCATATAGTTATTTACACTCAAAAGTACTTCTAACAACATTAAAGCATCGACAATAATTTATTATCTTTGGCATTCCTGATGTCTACGGATTTTGGTCGTTATAAAAAATATCGTATTAAAAGGTTTTTAGTATAAAATTCGTAAAAAATCGCTAGAAAAGTAAAGATTTAAATATCCTTAATTGTAAGTTAATACATATAATGAATTAAATTTATACTCTTTTCATATATCTTAGCGGCCCAAGGTCATCTGAACACTGCCCTTACCCACCTATCATTGTATTCAGCGCTGCGACTCACAAAATTTAGAGCCGCCAAGATATGTGAAAACATTTATACTAGAATAGTAGTTAGTAACTGACATGAGCATAGTCCTCAGCTTGATGAAATCGCAATGCTCTGGGTTTTCAACCTCAACCACGCCCCATGGGTAGAGACGGCCGCGCACACGACGTCCACGCACCTCCAGCTGCTGCCCCGCACCGCACACCGCGAACGGCACAGCTGCCTTCAGCTGACGAACCTGGAGTATACCTCGCAAATTAATACTCCCTAGTTAACAACTTAACAGAATTGGCTGGAAAATTGCACATAGAAATGTCAATCTTACTTATAATATTATAAATGCAAATGATTAGATGGATGGATGGATGTTTGTTTGAAGGTATTTCCGGAACGGCTACTTGGATCCAGATGAAATTTGACACAGATGTAGAACATAGTCTGGAAAGCATAGACTACTTATTAAGTTTTTTTTTAATTCCATGCAGAGAAGTCGCACTGGACAGCTTAAGACTACGAAAAAGCATTATGCTGATATTAAAATGCTTATGTTTACCTGCTCCTTATAATCTTCATCCTCGTCACTATCGCAGTCAGGCAGCGGATATATCTTGATGCCTTCTCGTTCGATTTCTTCCATTACCTATTGAATATACATATTTTTAGTAATTGTCACATCTGGTGAACTTACTCTTTGCCTTCCATAATAAAATAGCTGTCAAAGATTATACATAAGTAAAATGTGTCAAAGACTATAAATATGTACTTACTCTAGATTTGAGCCTCTGCACTTCCTTCTTGGTGAGGCAATCCGCTTTAGCAATAACAGGCACAATATTCACTTTGTTGTGAAGCTGCTTCATGAACTCAATGTCCAGTGGTTTCAGCCTACAAAATAATTATATACAAAATTACAGACATAACAAAAATTTAATACTGCTTAAAAGTATAAATGAAACAATTTTTTTTATATATTTCAAAGTAAAAAAACAGACAAGGCATTGTAAGGCAATAATCACAATACATAACCCCATATACATAAAAACATAAATATCTAATCACTACATATGTGTTGGGTTATCTCTTAAAAGCTTATTAATTAATAAAACTTGGAATCAAACCTTAAACATTAACTATATACAATGCTTTAGCACTTTAGATTATTTGCTTACGATGCTAATTCATCTATCGGATTACCTTAAGACCTTAACCTACATTCAATTGATTCAATTGACCTTAATTGAAGACTTAGTATTACATTACCAAGGCCTCAATACATTTGTTAAATAATTTCTAGATCAAATATATCATACTAGTGTTAGTAAATATGTGTAATCCAGACAAATGTTTTTAAATTTTAATTAAGTTGTACAATTTTATTGTACTTAAACCATAACCATATTTTAAATTTATTGTCATCTTTTTTATTCTCTCCGAAAGAACTCGGACAAAGTATTTTTTTATATCATAAGGTGGTAAAAGCGAAAGTGGCCAACTGAATTCGCCTTAATAGTGAAGCAACCACTACCTATACACATCAGCAATTGCAACTGCATTACCTAACTTTTATTCAACAAGAGAGGGGATGTGCAGAAATAGGATATTTTACTATCCTATGCATCCCCTATTATGTCAAACTTCTATAATTTTTTTATGAATGTGCAGTGGAAATACATGGTTCTATTTCTATTGTATTGTTTCCCTTTTTTATTGCAATCGCCCCAGTGGAAATAATACAATGTTCCAAGATATAGCAGGGACTAGTTGAGATAGAGCTAGTGGAATAAAGGTCTAACATACCCATGTCCAAAAGGCGATATGAAGTAGAAGCAGCAATGTATGCGGTTATCGACGATGTTCCGACGGTTGAGACCGCTCTCGTCGCGTAAGAACCTCTCAAATTGTTCATCTATGTATTGTATTATTGACTGGAAGAAAATATGTTTTTTTAAGATTAACTTTCCCACCCTTTTCTAATAAGGAGAAGATCAGCGTATTTACAGTTCCATTAACATAAGCTTGTTTGCTTTCTGGAATAATCAAAAATATATGGTTCTAGAGGAATAATGCATGTAATCATTATATTCAGTGTAAATTCGTCCACTGCTGAATGTAAGCCTGTTGTATGTATGCATGTATGAATTATGACGAAATATAATCATATTAAATAATAAAATATTTTTTGCACTTAACCTTAGCTTCAACTATGTCAAATTTCACATTTATCTGTTGGCAATATATACTAGAAAAGTTGTTCAAACAAAGTACACACCTAACATTTTATAACCTCCTAACTGTAGAATGTATAAATCAAGAGTTACCCTAAACAAGCAATTAAGGACTCAGTATGCAATTAAACTTACTCGGAAGCAATCAGTGTTATCAATGGCATCACCATAGCCAGGTGTATCCACAACTGTCAATCTGAGTTTCACTCCCCTCTCCTCAATCTCCACGGTTGATGCATCCAATTTTACAGTTTGGTTTGTTTTCTCTAAAAAAGGCAGTAAAATGTAACAAATTATTTATAATATTAGTTTTAATTTTCAATAAAATACCACTTAAATTTAGTAGTATAATATATTAACTTCTATGTTTTAGCTTTTGTCATGTATTGTATGATAATAACATACCTACTGCAGCTCAGTTCAAAGCAAATACATAAGATGATAACAAATTTATAAATAGATATCAAATGTCCATCAATTTTATAATATAACTAAGGCCCTTACATTACATTGAGTAAAACAATTGAACCTAGATAAGCAAGAATCCAAAGGAATCCAATATTTCTCTTGTTTATAAAAGTATATACAGTTATAAGTTAAGTATATAAAGTTTTCTCTTGCTTATAGAGATTGTCCATCAGGAATAGACAATGGCTCCTGTTCAAAGAGGTTTGACAAATTTATAATATTTCTGTATGTATGAGTTCAAGAAATAAGTAGGTTATATGCAAAAGAATATATAATTTTGTCACTGTAAATAAAGTAACACTTAAACACAAATCAGTGCAATTTGAAGTGACCATGTGGTCCAATTGTATGCACTAGTTTATTAGTATCCTATTAAGTCTACACTTGACTTACCAGTAGCATCAGGGATAACACGTTCAGGATATAAGTCAGTAAGGAACAGAGAATTCACAAGTGTTGATTTCCCCAAACCACTCTCTCCAACCACCATTAGAGTGAACTCAAAGCCTTTCTTCACTGACTTACGGTGCACTTGATTTGGTAAGTTGGCAAAACCAACATAACCTGGGGTCTCCAGGTTTGCAAACTGTTTAAGAGAAATATTACTATATATAAAAAAGTAATTTGACTCAACTATCAACACACAGCCAAAACATTGGAGTCTAGAGGCTTGAAATTTTACATAGAGGTTTCTATTATTATGTAGAAGTCTAAGAAGGGATTTTTTAATTCATCCCCTGAGGGTCCAAAATGGGGCTCCAGTTTGTGTGGAGCATATTAGTTGTTTCAAATATTTTGTACTTCAACTTAGGTGTCTATCCTTTAGTTAGTTAATTCTCAATGCTTTACCAATTAAGGTTTCTACAACTTTTTTATGATTATGTTAAATTTGCCAAACTGCTTTATAGAAATTATTTCCCTATATTGATGACTTACACAGTTTATATCTGAATATCATATCATACTTGACTACTAGTGAGTCACACGCTATGTTTACTAAATTAACATTACGCTTAATGAGCTCCGATAAACAAAACATCTACGTACAGTTTAGAAATAGTAATTATTTAAATTTACAGTAAAAAAATAATGACCCAGTTTAATACGTTTCTACCAACATTCATTCGATAAATATTCAGGCAACGCACGTCAACATTGTCACGTATCCGGCCCTAACTGTATCGAGATCTAATTTACCAGGAGAATAAAAAAAAACTGTTACAAATGTCATCAAATAAGGTTCCTTGTGTCCCTATTTGTCTGTAACGTAGTTACAAACATTATGCTGTTGAGTTTCCCTATGATAATAATCATTATGAAACATCAAAGTGCATTAAACAACAAAAAGAAACTAAGTTATTACTCACATTCTTTGCGTTTTCGTTAGCCATTTTCTCTTCGCTCTCACTGTAATATCGGGTCAGTTCACGAATTTACTGATGGTACTATTCGTGTAATGTTTAAATAAAATATTTGCTTTGTATCCTTGTTGTAAATTCAAATATGATTAATAATCAACTGCAATAGAGCACTATTACTCATTATCCTGAAACAATTTAACAAACATTTGTTTGACTTGATGTGACAGATGGAGAACAGCTTATAGGTATGTGCGACAGAGGCAAATGGGTACTAATGGTACTTCAAAATCGAAAAAATTAATCGAGTAAGAACATGTTTTATTTCACTGAATCTCTGAAGCATAAAACATTAAAATAGTATTTTACTTATAAGTACGCCACATGCGTCTTCCAAAGATACAATAATATAAAAGATAGTCGAATCCAGTTTGTAAAAAATCAGGAATTATTTCCTGTATTTCCTACGGTATAAGATCGCTTTTATCTTTTAAAATCGATATCTATGTCTATTCTCCTGTTTATTTATTCTTTGATCGTGTTCTTGACATTTGGTTTTGAGTTTTACAAATGTCAAAAATAAAGATAATTGATTAAGAAATTAAGCTAAAAGTATCTACAATTATCATTTTTAATTTATAATATTACTGAAGAGTATTGCAGCAACTAATGACATGGCTACATCTAGTGATACATCGGATCAAAACGTGAAATCAAGACGTCCAGCTGGTAATAAATAGCATTGAAATATGTCACCTGATTTTAATTTATTGATTTCAAGACTTACAATCAAATTATTTTTCTGCAGAATCAGCGTTTAAACAACAACGTTTGCCTGCATGGCAGCCTATTTTAACTGCTGGGACGGTTTTGCCAACGTTTTTCGTAATTGGAATTGCTTTTATTCCAGTAGGAATTGGATTACTCTACTTTTCGGATGAGGTAAGATACAAAAATAGTTTTGTTTATACTTGTTGTTATCATATGAAAATAGCAGTATTGATTACCCTAAGACTGTAGTAAGGTAGATTTGGGAGTAGTAATCTAATAAATTTGCTCTTCATCATGGTATTGGCTGAATATAAATAGATATTGTGTAGAAATAAAGAAAAAATCACAGTAACAAAAACATTGTTCAGCCTATTTATTAAATATATTTTTTATTTATTTACTTAAAGGTGAAAGAACATGTAATTGATTACACAAAATGTATGAAAGTGAATGAAAACATAACTTGTGCTGAATATATAAAGAAGAATGATATGAATTCATGTACATGTGAAATTAATTTTAATTTGACTGAAGACTTCAAGAGGGATGTTTACTTTTACTATGGTCTGAGCAACTACTACCAGAATCACAGGCGATATGTTAAATCCAGGTATCATCCAATTCTTTCATGTTATACATATTTTGATAATAATTTTACACTGTCAATACAATTGTAAAGAAAAATATTGTAATTGCTATTTTGCGCTTTAAAATAATAGACAACATATTTATTTTTACAAGTTTTCTAGCAGTGGGTGTTCACAGTAATATTTAAGATATAAAAATGAGACAAATCATCATTTTGATGCATTTAAAATTATACAAAAATGTTAATTAAGTATATAAATTTACTTTACAATAAATCTGGCTAGATTAAATTTAAAACACAAGCAGTCTGATCATATTTTATATTATAGTGATAAATGATAAATAAAAACAAAATTAACAGGGATGATAGTCAACTCCGTGGCCAGTTATCATTGACTCCATCATCGGATTGTGACCCATTTGGCTATGCTGAAGAAGAGGGCAAACTGAAACCTGTCGCTCCATGCGGTGCTATTGCTAATTCCATGTTTAATGGTATGTTTCTATTTAAATTATAGTATTTATAATTTTGTAATTAATGACAATATAAAAGTAATGGATTAGATCATTAATGTAACATTAAAAGTTTTGTAAAACAATTTTTTTAAAAAATTTCAGTTACTTAGCAATTTTTTTAATGTCTGTTTTATACATGTACTAGCTGTCGTCCGTGACTCAGTTAATGTGGTATTTAAAAAATACTAAATGAGTTTGATATGTGTTCTTCATGATTATGTTTTACATCTATGACAAATTTCAGCAAGATCCATGCAGCTGTTCTAGAGATATCTTCTAACAATCATCCATCCATCCATCCAAACATTCACATTTATATTAGTAAGATATAATTGAAATGGAAACTCAATGCATGATTTTTACAAATAATTAAGTTAGTTTCAAAATAATTTCTTGTTTGTTTGTAGATACATTGATGGTGCATTCTCTTGATTGGGATATTGATGTGCCGGTGTTACGGACCGGTATCGCTTGGACATCCGACAAAGATATAAAGTTCCGTAATCCACCTGGAGATTTGAAAACTGGTAACATTCTTAAATTTTACCTTAACAGTTTAAATGCCAAATATATTTTGTGTATTTTTTTATTGCGTGTTTTCAACCATGTGCTAATACTACAATGTAATAGTGAACTTCTAAAGGGTTTAATGAATGGAAAAAAATTGTAGTTTAAATTTTTTTTAGCATTTGCAAACTTCACAAAACCCGTGAACTGGCGACGTCCGGTGTGGCAATTGGATCTTAACAATACTGATAACAATGGTTTTCAGGTAAATTAAATGATTAATTAATTTATAATTATAATTAAATATTTTAAAGGTAATGAATAATGGCTACATAGGAAATAAGTAAAATAAAAAAATGTCTTGATTATATACAGGTGTTCACAGATTATACGTAACATAAAATAACGGCACTATTTTTGATTCTGTCTAGCTATGGCTTATAATCTATACAATGTAGAGAGTTACATCTCGTAAGCAATGATTGCAGATGTAACTCTTTTCGTCTCATAGGTTAATGTTAATAATATAACATACATCTGGTTGTACTGTTTTTTTAATCTAATTGTATTTGTAACAGAATGAAGACTTAATAGTATGGATGCGGACAGCTGCGTTACCCACGTTTAGGAAGTTGTACCGAAGAGTAGATCATTCCCAGTACGGTTTCAGTACCGGACTTGTTAAGGGCCCATATATGCTACGAGTTGAATATAGTAAGTAGTGTTTTATTTTTATGTAATTTTTTATACCAGAAGAAACAATCCGTTTTTTTATAAAAATTTTAATCTTGAATTTTTGATTCATGCTTTGCTAACAAAACTAAGAACATCCTATAAAGATAAATTGAATATTACATCAGTAATTCCAAAGAGTAGAAAAATAATATGTTTTTTTTTTGCATTTATGGTCACATTTCATAGTGATAAACATTTTTTGTATTTTACAGATTACCCGGTGACAGACTTTGATGGAACAAAATCGTTTATAATATCAACTACTTCGTTACTGGGTGGCAAGAACCCATTCCTCGGTGTGGCATATGTCGTGGTTGGCACACTATGCCTGCTGCTTGGCATAGTACTCCTTGTCATCCATGTTAGATGCTCTCGAAGGTGAGTCTTTTAATATTATAATTGTATAACGTTATAACTCTTATCAGATATAACTTTTTTCGTTTGACGGTTTTGATTTGAAGCTATATAAGAGTCTGTAATTGGTGTTTGAGTAAAAATCCAATCATACTTTACCTTCCTATGATTAAGTTTTTTTTAATTTTTTTGGCGGTTGACCTTGAGTTGCGCGACTTGACATTTTTTTCTAAGCGATTACTATTTCCCGAGCCGCCAAGATATTTGAAACGTACTATTCAGTTTTTAGTATCTTATTTTTTGTATACTACGTTTCTTATATGATTAATTTTAGGTGACTTGTTGATTGATGTTATTTTCTACCTTTTTTAAAAGTTAGTAATTATAACAAAATTGTTCGATTTTATGTGATTAGTTTGGTTCTTAATATGTTAGCAATAATTGGTGCTAATTTTTTAAATAAGACGACCTTGTTTAAAACTTTTTTTTAATTTTTTACTTATTTTTTTTTATTATAAATGAGAATAATTGTGTTAAAATCAGATACCCACCTCCTATCGCTCACACGTATTTTATGGACGAACAGACAACCTCACACAATGTTAATGAGTATTCGTAAGTTTTTTGTTTGTTTTCATTTTGATTTACGAAAATTTTATTCATTTTATACATAACTTTGATAGAATTCATTTTGTTTTTTCTAACCTGAAATAGTTTAGTAATTTTTGTTAGTTTTTTTTTAAATATTAATAGTTCTTGGCTTTATTTAATCTATTAACTATGTCAAAATCATCGTAGACAGAGCAAATATTCACTTTTCATTTAGAATGACACATATTTTTATTATCTATGTATGTATTTAATATTATTACTTTTGTTTCTATTGAGTTTTATAAGATAACTATTGGTTAAAGTATTGTTAACGCATTAGCAGTGAAAATATTATCATTGCTGATTTTGACAATCGAGATTGTCAATGATCACAACCAAGTTGACATTACTGACAAGAAAATGTCTTAACGATATCCATATTTCAAATTGAAAATGCCGAATACCAATTATTTGATGACAAAATTGGCGAAATAGCGAAGCGTCCGTTGCTCATGAATATGTAAACACAGGACGAAGGAGGAAACCCCCTTGCTATGCATCCACTCCTCCGTAAAATCCAATTTCCCCTTTTATAAAAAATAATGAGAAAGGAAAGAGACTTGAAAATTGGCGTCAGATCCGCACACTTGTCAGATTGGACCCGGAATTGCTTTCACTTGACGCCTGTCTTCTGTGTGGTCGTGATATTGCACTGGAAGAACCGGTCAATTCGTGCGAAAATGTTAAAGCGGACTCTACTAATGTTTCAAAACTTTGGTTTTATTTTAAATTATGTTTATATATTTTGTATGTTTCAGCACAACCGAGATGATCAATGTCAACCCACGTACACCGTATTCTTAAGGAGAATCAAAATGTTTACATCTGTTATGCCGGATTTGAAATTGTATTTGGATTTATAATTATTTATGGTACTTAAATATATTTTTACATAAATTACATACGGTTGTAGGACCTATTTGACATCCTCAATTCTAATTATAAAAACAGAAATGACTTACCGTGAGTTTCTGAGACCAAAATCCCCGTTTAAAACATGTTATCTCTGTTTTTAAAAAGATAATGACAAGGATGACGATATGTTTTTTTACAGATTTTGTCTTCAGAAACCAACGGTTAGAAGTATCCAACTTTTACATTCGAACGATATATGTATTCTTAGAAGCGATTAATCAAATCGGAATTTTCTTACAAAATAATGCATTTCCATTACGGAAATAACTTTAAAAAATATTATATGTTTTTAAAGATGTCTCGTAAGTAAAAAAAAAACTTTAATATCTAATTGTTAGAAATCACCTGCACCCTAAATTATTATACTAATTTTAATAATTCGAAATTGAGTTTTTAAATTAGTTTATTATTTATTTTAATTATATGGTCACCCTACACTTTAATACCATTTATAATTATTTGAAATGAAGTGTAGGGTGACCAAAATTATATATTTTAGTGTATAGTTATAACATTTATTGTGATGTTTAATATTTGTTTAAATGTGATTATTCAGTATTTCGTTGAATTTTATTTCCTAATCTAAATGTTTGTTATGTTCCGACATGTTCCGACATGTTGCTGTGGATTTCGATTGCAATGACATATTGACACATATTGTTATCTCCATCTTGTCAAAGAGAATGTAAGGGATGGCAATATATGTCAATACAAATATCATTGTTTGAAACACACAGTTATGCCTCGTTTACATTATGCCAGTACAGTAAGACAGTAGCGCTCAAAATCACCGCTTAGCCAAAATAGTCCATGCAAGTCAGCGCTACTGTCTTACTGTACTGGCATAATGTAAACCAAATATTTTTACAATCCGTATTTAAATATTAAGTGCCCTTAATATTTTTAGGTAAGACTTTTAGATCACTTTCAATTCCAAACACTTATATGGGAATCTAGAAATTACACTTTGGTTAAAAGAGAAATTTAGAGATGTGTAGTTAATTTAGTAGTAGCACTTAGTTTTATTTGTGAATGTCTTTATTGCTTAATAAATAACACTTTATTTTTAAAAATACAGTAGAGAATGCTTTAGTAAGCATCGGTTGAAGCAACATAGTGAACCAAAACTGACCAATGGTCAAAGAGCCCGATGAAGTTTTTTTTTTCTTTTATATTATAAGCAGATAAACGAGCAAGTGGCCATCTCAATTCCAAAAAAAAGCCAAATTACCACTAGCCATAGACACTACAGATACGATTCCTACCTTTAATCGACGGAGGGGATGCACAGAAAGAGGATATTTACCCTTCCTATACATCCCCTCCTCCGACAATATTATTGATAATGTTTACTAATGATGAAACAGATTACTACGCGTCCTAAATAACGTGAAACCCATCGGGGACACTTTTGTGACGTCATGTGACTACCATGTTATTGCGCATGCGCACTATCATATAATAAATGCATTTGTTTATTTTTAAATACCGTCTGTATTTTATTAAATGTGTATTAATTCTTGTTGCAAATAAATGTTTAGCAATTATATCGCTTCTTTTTTTAATACATTGTAACCCCAGACGTGTATAAGAAATTCTTATAAGAATTTTAGTATTCCATTTTCATTTTCTACTTTTTTGTATTACTAGCGGTCATCTTCGACTTCGTTAGCGCGGAATTAAAAAAAGTAGCCTACAACTCTCGCATACATAAAGTACCGTCCCGCCAAAATGCCGTTCCTAAGATTGCGTGGATCGATCTTTGTCTATATTGATATCGATTTGTATACTAAACTTTTTTCATTTCCTTATTTTTAATCTGTTAATATTATCTTAATCACACGATATGGAGTGTATGATAAAATTTTTGAACAATTCATATTACATTAATCCCTTTAACATTGAATAATAGCTCTTAGAGAATTTGTTGATAACATATTAAATGTTTCAAGATAAAATAACATTAGTTCGATTAATATTTAACTATTTGACTAAGTGTCGCCCGCGTCTACGTTTTCGCGGGATTAAAAAAGACTTAATAAGTAGCCTATGTGTTCTTCCAGACTTTGTTCTATATTAATGCCAAATTTCATACTGATCCGTTCAGCCGTTCTGGAGATACCTTCAATCTTCCTTCCATCCATTTATACATTCGCATTTATAATATTAGTAAGATGAGTAAGATATGATAAGACTACAGTTGACATTGGATAAGCGAAAGTCCAAGGAGCTGCGATAGTTTTCTTGCTTTCAATATTATTATTTTTTTGATCCCATTATAACAAAAATGAATAGAATATCTTATTAGTTTGTTTATTTAAAAAAATCCTATGAGATTATGTCAAGAACTTTTTATTGAAAATTGAAATTGTTAACAGCTTATATAAAAAACCTCGATCTCGCGAATAAATAAATAAGCTATAATTACAACTTTCGTAATTTCGTTCAAATTTACTTAAAATATTTGCAAAAAGTAAATAAATTGTAGAGAGATTAAATAGTTCATAAGGATTTTCTTATCTATTTTATCAGTTAATACAGAATCAATTATCTATATCAGGGTTGTCCAAAGAATATTTTGACGCCGAAAAAAAAATATCGAACAAAAGTAACCAACCATATTATATTTAGTATGTCGAAGAAAAGACAAATACTTTTCTACATTTTTAATCAATTAAACAAAAGCGGCGTGAGTTTTGCAGCCCTGATGTATACTTAAGTGTATTGGTCTAATGCAGTGTTTCCCAAAGTGGGCGATAACGCCCCCTTGTGGGCGCTGCAGGTCTCAAGTTGCGGGTTATAGTAAAAGTTTCTTTGAGAATTCACCCTTAATATACTTATATAGGTCACAATAATTAATTATCTTAATTTGAAGTTATAGTGGTTTTTAAATATGTGAAAATATAGGGGCGCTAAACAAATATTTATACTCAAAGTGGGCAGTAGACAAAATAAGTTTGGGAACCACTGGTCTAATGTTTTATCTGCGATATGTTAGTATGTCACGATACTGCAGTGTGGTACATGACACCGCGGAGGCTAAGCGATGGTGAAATGGTTGTGTCTTGTTACCTTACTCTCGCTCGTGTATGGACAAAACACGGATTTGTATGAGTTAAACATCATACATTACAATGACTTTCATGCACAGTAAGTCTTCATTTAATATATTACTTCTCTTTTGCTGAACGAGTGTTTGGTGTTAGGTATCTTACTGTGAGTTTTTGAGACCGAAATCCTCTTTTAAAACATATTGTTTTCTCTGTTTTGTTTACAGAGATTTTGACCTCAGAAACGAACAGTTAATAATCTTAAAGTTTCACAAATCAAGCTGACTATTTTCAGCTTCGACGAGATAAGCCCGACCGGAGGTATTTGCAACCCGGATGAGACTTGCATTGGAGGTTTCGCCCGGTTGTACACCGGCGTAAGACAGCTGCAGGAGGCGGAGCCCGACTCTCTACTCTTGAATGCAGGAGACACCTTCCAAGGCACCATCTGGTATAACTTCCTACGATGGAATGTCACCCAGCACTTCATGAATATGCTCGAACATGATGCACATGTATGTATCGATTTATTTTATTTATTTACTTGCGGTCCTGCCTTTATATGCCCGCGTGCGTCAGCTACATTCCCGTCCAAGTCCCCTCAAAATCAGTCCAGTCGTTCGGGAGATTATCCTGAACAAAGGCGGCCATGCGGACAGACATACAGAGGAATATTCGAGAGATTGGTTTTTGTCATCAGCTATGCGAATTCATCATCACCATCTCCCTGACCTTGTCTTACTTACGTAGGGTCGACATACTAAGTTTCCGTCATTTGAACTATCAAAGTCCTACATTGATTCATCTTACTAATATTATAAAAGCGAATGATTAGATGGATGGATATTTGTTCCAAGGTATGTCCAGAACGGCAGCACGAATGTTGCTGAAATTTGGCATAGTTGTTGAACATAGATCCTGAGTCGCGGGCGATAGCTAGTCGACTATATTGTTTTTAAATTAATTAATAACATTCTATCCAGGTCCTTGGTAACCACGAGTTCGATCATGGTGTCGAAGGTTTACTACCATACCTGGAAAGACTAAACTCACCAATGCTGGGCGCTAATGTTAATACCACTTTTGAACCTGAATTAGGAAAGTATGTAAAGAATCATATCGTAGTGGAACGGCGAGGCAGGAAGATTGGAATCATCGGCGTGTTACTACGTCAAGTAAGTATACTGCAATAAACATAACACGTATGTAACCCAGACGATGTAGGCAGAGATTACATATTAGATCCATAGATCAACAAATGTATGGTAATCGAGTAAATATGAAATTACGTAAATGACTTTAAAATTTTCATAACTACTGAAAAATTACCAAATTTCTTTAAAAATTGATTTTCGATTACAATGCAACTTATATTAAGCTTGTATATTTTTAAATTGCAATTTACTTAGTAAAATAACTCACAAATTGTTCATCTGATGTAGTACTTATCTATACTAATATTATAAAGCGGAAGAGTTTGTTTGTTTGTTTAAACGCACTAATCTCAGGAACAACCGGTCCGATTTGAAAAAATCTTTTTTTGTTGTATAGTCCATTTATAGAGGAAGGCTTAAGGCTATATAACATTACGCTGCGACCAATAGTTTTTTTTAATTCAGCGCGGGCGACAGCTAGTATATTATTATATATAATAGAAACAGCTTAATACGGCACAAATTGTGCTAGTTTTCAGCGCCAATAGGTAGAGTGGTAATGGAAGATGAGCTGACGGCGGTAAATCGTGAAGCGGCCGAGCTGACCGCGCAGGGCGTTGATGTTATTATATTGCTATCTCATGTCGGATACACTAGTGACCTGTAAGTAGCCAGTATGCAGTCAAAAGTCACTTTGCTCCATTGATTTAAGGGATTACACCTTCATTGGGTTACACCTTTAGTGGGAGTGGGTTACACCTTAAATGGGAGTGGGTTACATCTTTAGTGGATGGACGTTACAACTTTAGTGGATCTAAATTTGACATTTAGGGAGCTTGTTGCATATAGAATTGTCGTTTGGTAGGAGAGCTGAACCAACTTGCTAGATTTTAGCATGATAGAAATCGAAAACATTTTAAACATTAAAATCTGAATGATGTAGGTAATTTAATTATTTCGGATAAATATTTATTAAGAATTTTTTTTTGCAACTTCTTAAGACTGTAATCGTTGTTAGTAAACCGACGTGAATTTAATATAATTGACTTGAAAGTAGGTTTTTGTGAACAGATTTTTAGCAGAGCGCGTATCCCCAACAGTGGACATAATAGTGGGCGGGCATTCTCACTCTTTGTTATACAACGGCGAAGCTCCCGATGGCACGAGGCCGATCGGGGAATACCCCACTGTAGTAACGAGGTCCGATGGTCATAGAGTAAGTAATTTTAATGAGTTTAAATTCTAACGTATAAAGAACACGTAAGCTAATTATTTTAATACTTTAGATTTTTTATTTATTTTTTAGATCCCTGTAGTGCAAGCTCATTGCTACACACGGTATTTGGGGAACATTAAATTATTTATTAATAACCAAGGTATCATAGAAAGGTGGGAAGGTCAGCCAGTCTTCTTGGGTTCCTCTATTGTTCAAGGTATAAACTGTGATTGTAAATTGAATATTTATGTATTTTGCAGTTCGTCTGCATATTCTTATAAACTTTTGCCTGCCATTTCTTCCAAGACCCTTCAGTTCAGACTATGTGCCAAATATCAGCGATATCCGTTGAGCTGTTTTGGAGATACGTAGTAACAAACATCCATCCATCCAAATCCCACATTTATAATTAGTATATTATTACACTACCTCTGTAAAGATCCTCTGATGCTGGAGGAGTTGGAGCCATGGCGTGAGGAGGTGGACGCGGTGGGCAAGGAAGTGTTAGGCAGGACGCATGTCACCCTCACGCGGTCCTGCTTCAGTGCGGAGTGCAACCTCGGCAACTGGGCTTGCGATGGACTGCTAGAACAGGTCATTCATTCAGTAAACAGTTCAGTTCATTGCTGGATGTCTGATATGGATTGGTTTACCGACAATGTCATTCAGCGCACTTTCGTAATCTTGACTGATTAATTTATTCCATCTTATCGATGTATTTAGAATTTTTTAATCGTCTAACGTTATTAGTATTGTTAGTAGTTGTTTTTGGTGTCATATTTTAATATCGAAAGAGTTTAAGGCGTATATTTTTAAATTATGATTTCTAAAGAAAAAAAATGATATTAGGTAATGGATCGGGCGAAAACTGGCGCTTGGAACGACGCTCATGTTTGTATGGCCAATGCGGGAGGACTAAGAATGCAGATTAACCCGGGAGGTAATCTTATTTATTGAACATTTTAGATACGAAACAATTATATATTTAACTAGATGTCACCCGAGGCTCTGTACGCGTGGAATTAAAAAAAAACGTTATATATTCGTCCAGACTATGTTCTACATCTGTGTCAAATTTCATCAAGAATCGTTGATGCGTTCTGAAGATATCTTCTAACAAACATCCATCCATCCATTCATCTTAATTTCCCATCTTACTAATATTATAAGTGCTAATGTTTGGATGGATAGATGGATGTTTGTGAGAAAGTAATTCTAGAACGGCGGCGTGGTTCTCGCTAAACTTAGAATATATATTTTTTAATCCTCACGGATAGAGTCATGGGCGACAGCTAGTTCATAATATTATAATAGTAAGATAACAAGCAAACAATCCGATTTATATATAGAAGTGACAACTGAGGCTCTGCTGATGGCGATTCCATTTGAGAACTACGTTCAGGTGTATGACCTGAAGGGTCAATATTTACTGGACGCGTTGGAGTTCTCAGTCGGCACTGCGCAGACGCCCGGCTCTTTTAACAGCCGTAGGATGCTGCAAGTTGCTGGTATGTAAACTGCTTAGTATATGATTCAATCGAAATATTATATTTCAAAGTAACCTATCCAATTATGAAGGTTCGAAACTAGTCAGTTCATTTAACAGTTGCTATTAATAAGAAAGACGTGCAAAGTAAGATTAAACCTTGTTACAATCTTATAAAGATTAATTTTATTTGCACTGCGCTCCGCCCCGGACTGTCTAAACGGGCCGAACATTTTTATTAAATCTCCAATACTTATCGTCGGTTTCTAATATCAAATTCTCTGTATGAAAATCGTCATTTCTCTCAATATCTTTGACAAAACATAACAATTTTACATACTGGAATTATGGTCTCAGAAACCGACGATGAATAATTTTAACCTCTCGTTTAGACGATGTAATTGTATATGTTAGGTATGCGCGTAGTATACAACGCGTCATCTGAGGTGGGATCCCGCGTTGTATCCGCGCACATCCGTTGCATAGAGTGCGACATACCGCGGTATCTGCCGCTAGACGTCAACAAGACGTACCGCGTGCTCACACAGAGTTACATAGGAGACGGCGGCGGCGGGTACACGGTGAGACACTATTGCTATCTCTCTTCTTATCTATGGGAAAGAAAGGGATGACATTATCGCGTAATACAACGACTCATAATTATCTATGTTTACTCATCTTTGTTCATTACCTCTAATCGTAGCGACGGTTTCCATTGCTGAAATAATCTCTTGAAAAATATCGTCTTCTATATTGTATTCTGTAAAAAATATATTCCAGTTGGATATCTTGACGCGCTCCTGAGAAAAAGAGTTGTGGACAGACAGACTAACGAACAAAGTGATCCTATATTGGTTTCGATTTTTTCCTATAGCTATAAAGAGTTTTTTGCAAAGGCAGATTCATATAATACTTAAGCCAATCATGAGTGTGTGGATGTCATAATTCTGAGCTCTGGGCTCTTCGGGTTTTAAAACTGATTGGATTGTGAAGCTTAATAGAGCTTTAGTTTACAGATTACTAATCTTGTACTTGTATGTTTGAAATCTTACTAATATTATAAATGCAAATGTTGGGTAAATAATTGTTAGAAGGTGGCGCCGGAACAGCCCCAAGTATCTCGCTGAAATTAGGCATAGAATACTCATTTAGTTTTTTTTAATTCCGCGCGGATGGAGTCGCGGGCGATAGCTAGTATAGGTGTACAACAAAATACTATTTACCTATATTGTAATGTTCCAGATGTTGTCAGAAAACAGGGAAAATGTGGAGAACTTGGATGTGGACTACGTGATGCTGCAGAGGCACATGAGGAAGCAGCGCAACGTCATACAGGGCCACGATGGCAGGATACAGGTCGTTTTCTGATACACTGAACTACCGATTTTAAAAATTCTTTTTCCATTGGTAAGCTATATTATCATAGAGTAACATAGGCTGTATTTATTTCTATATGTTTTTAATTTCTTTTAAAGTCGCGTGCAAAAACTATAAATTAATCTATGGTTTAAAGGAGTTTTGACAACAGACCAAATAAGATATGACCCAAAGGTCTATGTTACCAGGTCATAAAATTTAAAAAAAAATTGACAACGGACGGTTACTTGTAAATAAATATGATATTGATTTATAATTTTATTTTCATCATGTCCATTTACCTATTATATTTACAATATGTAACACGAATTTAACAAAACCCAAAGCATTTAAATACACATGAGTTTTTATTCGTCAATTTATAATCTGTGTCATTTTGACAGTTGCAACAAATTTTAAAATTAAATAAAAGTATAACAAAATGTAATTAAAATATATAATCGAGTAAAAACGCCTGAATTCAATTTATTTTGTTCTGAAAAGAGTATTATTTATATAAATAAAAGAACACAAACATTTAATATTACTACATTATAAACAAAACAATCATTTGGACCATATTTTTTTTCTATTTTAGTACCTATTTTAATAAAAAAAATTACAGAAAACAATGAGGCAGTAATATTTTATACATGTACATTAAATAAATGTATGGAAATTGTTTTAATTTTAAATTATATTCTTATTAATATTAAGAATTTACAAACCATAGTCAAATATATTTTTGCAGTCATTTTTAATCTATATTTCCATAATTATGACGTCATATTCAGTGATTTGGATGAAGTCAAACAAAAATATGATTTATTACAATAATGTTAAAGTTCATATTAGCACTGAGCTAACTGGACTTGAGGCACGTCAATAAACGGCAAATCCTTTTTAAAATCTCTAATATCTTTGATGAAATCAGTTGCATTTTCTGTTGAATCTCCGATCGGATTGTTGGCATCTAGATACGTCAGGTCGTAATTCTTGAGCTCAACTTCGGTTATGTTGCTGTCCTTCTTCGACACATGTCCCATTACCTGTGCGAGAAAGAGATAGACGTCAATAGGCAAATTGAGCTAGATGGAACTAACCCGTGCGTTCCACAAGAGACCCCACTGGATGACCCGAGTGGGGTTTTAGTGGGTTAAACGCCACCTACCATTGATCGCCCACCCATACATAAAAAGATGGAACGGACCTTGTAGTTATAATGACTAAATGGAAGATGAGCAGTAGACACATACTGTCCTAAAGAGATAGGTGAGAAATAATTGCAAAGATTTACAATCAAAACCGGTTATAACGACTTCAAAAGAACCAAGAATATTCAGTTGTAATAACCGATACTATTTATAAGGTATTTTGTCGTTCAGACAGAATCTACGGTATATCTGCTTTTAGTCGCTATAACCGATATGTTGTATTAAGCGGTTTTATGTTATTCTTACCTGTACTGATAGTTTCCTGAAATGTGACTTATTGCCGCTGGGGAAATGATCTTCTACCCAACTCTTGATATCTCCCACTCTTATCTTCTCTATCGCATCAGCCTAAGAATACAAATAATATTATATTATCCTTTTTTTTCTCCCTCTTTATAAAATAAAATCTCTTATAATAATTTTCTAAACATTTTTATTCAAACTTGATATTGAAATGAAGCATTTGCTTACTATTACTTGAATATTGTATCAAAAAGAAATACTTATACCTCAGAAAATAGCCTTTGGAATTTATATTCCATGCTCACGATCTCTCTCCAGTTTCTCTCCACCTAAATAAAAAAAAACATATATTTAATTTTTTTCATAAACTTAATTTTTTTGTTACAAAGTATCTCCAGAAAGACTACGGATCATTAGTATTAAAGAAGAACGCATTATTTACTATTTTTTTTTATATTGAGCGGACAGAGTCGCGGGCAACATCTTGTATATAAAAGTTAGTAAACTGACAAATTCTAATACTAGTTACTATTAATCACTATTATCAGAACTCAAGGACAATAAATCCTAAGGATTTTACTTGGTTTTATTGCATAAAAGCGACGAAAGCAAAAAATGAATTGTCGATGGTAATCATTGTCTATGGCACCTCCTCCTTGAGTTCGTAGTCTATGGTGTGTTTGAGCTGGACGAGTGCGGTGCGTGTGGCGGCGAGCGCGCGCTCACTCAGCCGGCGCATATCGCGCGAGAACTTGCGCAGGAACGCCTCCACGCGACCGTCTACGTGCTGCACGCTGTAAATAGTACTCATACATATAATTTTCTCTGTCTATTCAAAAGAAAATGAGAGGGAGAGGAATAGTAGAGACCATGGACATCGGTGGCTCAGGATTCGAATTCCGCTATGTACCAATGTTTTTCAATTTTTTGGTACATATATCTCATGTTCTTAAGGTAAAAGAATCGTCATGCAACCTTCACACATCTGAGAAGAAATTCAAAGATATGTGTGAAGTCAAGCCGCACTTGGCCAGCGTGGATGACTATGGCCTAATCACCCTTAACTTAGGGTAGACTCCGCGCCCCTCAGTGAGGACGTATAGTGAGCTGATGATGGTAGAGAGGAGCGCTGAAGAGAATTGACAATATAATAGTTTTTTTACATTTTCTCAAGATGAACTCTCATACCAATAAATCAATTTCACTAGTATATCGTAAATGATTTACCTGAACTTGTCGACCTGCGTGTTGACGGTGACGGAGAAGCCGAGCACTCCGAAGGTGTAGCGCATCATGCTGAACACGCTGTACCCCAGCTGCTCCTTTGTGCGCAGCGCGTCGAACACCGGCTCCTCCATCAGCATCTGATCATCATCAACATTGTGATCAGAAACATTCATCATATTATTCCATCCATCCAACCAAACATAGGCATTTATATTATACTAGCTGTCGCCCGCGACTCCGTCTTCATGGAATTAAAAAAACCTTAATAAATAGCCTATGTGTTCTTCCAGACTATGCCAAATTTCAGAGAGATCCGTTTAGCCGTTCTTCTATATCTTTAAACACCCATCCAAACATTCGCATTTATAATATTAGTAAGAAGTATAAAAATTACCATGAGCAGTTCCAGTATAGCAGTATCCTTGGGTGTGGTAACCTCCGCCTGGTAGTAGTTGGTGACGATGCTATTGGTGGACGCGGGGTTGAGGCTCAGAACGCGCAGCTTGCGCTCTCCCAGCGGTAGCTGGTGTACTCGGAGCTGTGCGCAGTATATAGTTACATATATCACATGGGTCAATGTAAATTGGTACTAACATCCAGTGTATTTAGGGCTGTTCTTTAAGCTGTGACGAATTTACTTGTGTAACAAGGTTCTTTGTTGATTGGTCTTATAATCCAGTGTACTTGGAACTATACCAAAGGTTAATTTGAATATAAAACATGGGTCATTGTTAATTGGTTTTAATTATCCAGTGTACTAAGAGCTGTACACAATGTACACTTTCTTTTCCGAGACGGCTCAATGCTATCTGGTTATATGATTTTATTATACCTCGTGTTTTTCTGGTGTTGCATGATCTTACCTCTGGGAATTCAGACTCGGCGAGGGCATCCCACTCTATATTCTTTAGAGCATTTTCCGATATTTTAATGGCCGCGTGCCACGCCATGTTGCCTTGAACTAACACCTGAAAAAATAATTAATAATAAATATACTCTGATTATATTTCATTAAAGTTCAGTGGATTTCTATAATAAAATTACCTATAATCGTATAATACATTTTAAACAAGTTGGCGCCTCGGAACATCGCACAATCGAAAACAATGTTAAAGAAAAGACCTTGAACCGTCAAGAAATTTGAACTGACGTATAACAGTTCGTAATAAAATAATAACTATAACAATAAAAAGGTTTAACATAACATAAAAACTTTTTTCATTTTTTATAGCGGACCTGTAAAAAACTATGCGTTCTACTTCGAAGGAACAAAGACCGAAAATGATAAAAAAACATACTTGCAAGTACATTTTGCTGAGCAACCGGCGACTAAAATCTTGTAGGTCATCTATTGTGATGTTGTGTACGACGGCCGCCTTGTCGCGCGGAGATATGTATGGATCCAGCAATACATCCATACGAAGGTCTCTGTACGAACAATGTTACACTTATTTATTATCTACATACATCAAAGTGTATGGATAATGAATATGTATAGAGAACATAAATATAAGTTTTATAGTTTTCCATAATAATGTAAGGGTATTTGTATAAAAAAAGATTTATTTACAGATGACACTACGAAAATATTAAAAAGCATGTCTTTTGTAAAAAAAAAATATTTTCTCTTTAATTCGTAGTTTTTTTTTATACTCATAATGTAAGCAAATTGCGTAGATTAATGTAGAAGAAGCGAGGGAGGTGTATGATGACCTAACTGGAGATCCGTTGTCTCCGCCTCTGAGTTCTAAGCGTGAGATTTTTTGTTGTGCAATATGCCTAGGTAAATTACAAACGGGTACATGTTTATAATATATACAATATACTTACTTGGACAGTTTGTTCGGCTTGATGAGAACATTGTGATAGTTGCGCGCGCGCACCTCGCGCACCGCTTCAAACATGGCCGGCGTTAGAGAGCTGCTCGATGACCGCATCTCACGTGTTATTAATTCCACAAGCAACTAATAATTCATAGAATAAGAAAAATATTGTTACAAATTTAGACATTCAAATCTCTTTACTACTATTATTAAAAATAGCGGTCTCCCGTGACTAAGACAACAAAATAAAAAAAAATGTACTGTGTACCATGACCGCGTTCATCAGCTACCTTCGCGTCAAAGTTCCGTTAATATCGGTCAAGCCATTCTGGTGATTATTAGGAACAGACGCGGCCTTACAGACATATGCCGTTCTGTAGATACCTAGTAACAAATATCCATCCATACAAAAATTAGCATTTATAATATTAGTAAGATAATCTTACGTGCAGATTTTGACTGTATCCATTAACTTTCAATGTCAATCCCTTGTCCGATACATAAAGCGAGTGGGATAAGTCCGCCATGTTGGCTGGATACACTTCTTCCTGTAATAAACATATGTTTAATCATCAACTCTTTTAAAAAAATATATGAAAGAATTAAAAAAAAACGCCATAACATACCTTCAAATCTTGTTGTAATACATCCGTCCATAGATCTAGTAGACAAGCTCTGGAAAAAGCAGCAATTTGTATTAATCCAAATTAATTTAATCACTTTGCAGTGGGTTTACACTGTTTTAAAGCGTACAAAAAATATAATATGCGCCTTGAAAAATAAAATAGCAATACATTTTAATACTTTTGTAACGACAATGGAAACTCACTGTAAATAAAACAACTTACTCTCTTGGCGTCTTCAGACTGAGAGGAGTGATGAAGTAGAAGTATAATAAAGCTGTTGGGAAACGGAACTTGAAGTCAGGCTTGTACCATAGCTCCATATGTCTGTTCTTACGTAGTAGATTCGGTTGATCTAACCTTAAAAATAAAAAAAAAAACGTTAATATACGATATTTACATAAAACACATGTATAATGTTCCAACTTATAAAAAGAGTTATAATAAACAAAACAATGAAATTAAAAACGTCAAATTTTGACGTATTTCGTTACACGAGTGAGACAGAAGATATGTTATCATAGAGATAAAAAAGGACAGACAATAAATTTTAAGCTTAATAAAAGTTATATAAAACTGAAACAAGAACTAACAGTATTAAAAATAAAATTGTGACAAGCTTTTCCTCTTTTACACATGTGCTAAAAAGTTTAATACCAAAAAAGAAGAAAGTTCTAGCAATAATTTCATAATGTAGTTTATTTAAAGGTACCCACATATCTATATATAATCAAATCAAAGCAAAACCAACCTAAAGTTGTTGACAGTAGCGATCAAATCGCCGTGTTTCAACACTTTCTTCATCTTGGGCGCCGCTGTCACCTTTCTGTGTACATCCTTCACGGAACTTGTCATCAGGTCTACGCCGATTTCATTCGCTGCTTCAAGGTACGCGGGCGCAGGCGATATTAGATCGAAGTTTGTTGTCAAATATATATTATCAGCTGGTAAATGGAAATTACTATACGGCTTTACATTTAGCCATCTTTCTAACCATTTATGTGGTATTTCTGAAAAAAAAGTAACAATAAAAACTTTTTGGTTTAAAAACCCGTTAATCGCACGCTGATATCAGTTATATGAAGATATGATTATAGAAATAAAAGTTTATATGGAAATTTGTTAATACAGCTTAAAGTATCTTGATGTAATTTGACATGGATAAATACGTAGTTTAATTATACTTTTTAAAACCTGTAGTTATAAAAAAAAAACCACAAAGTTACAGGAATTCCAAATATCTAACGAAATAACTTCTTACTAATATAATATTATGCGAATGTTTAGATTGATGGATATTTGTTTGAAGGTATCTCCAGAACGGCTCAACAGATCTTGTTGAAATTCGGCATACATATAGAACATAGTCTGGAAGAACACATAGACCGCTTATTACTAAATAAATAGTTAATTGTATTTACCTTGTCGTTTATATTCAGTACCAAACCATTTCTCCGTCATATTGTACTGTACAGGCGCCGTGTACTTATTGGATAATATCATTATGTTCACAGTATCTGCTCGCATACAATCCAACAATTCTGTTATACCCTGACAAATTTATAAATAAATCATATTATGAGAGAAAAACTATTTTTTTTTCAAATTTCGATAACATATTTATAGTGCGTAAATCGAACGTTGTTACATTATTTTTCTTTATTTTTTATAATGACTCGTTCTTTTGAACATGCCAGTTACAATGTTGCGTCAGTGAACTTTTTTCTTTTTAAACACTAAGGGGGTTACAAAATCGAACGAAAACATCGATATTTTATAATAAATGAAATCGATTCATTCACTTTAATCGATGTTTATAGCAGCTAACGTTATATATAAAATAAAGTATGTTACACTATAACTCAAAAACAGTTGAACTGATTTCTCTGAAATTTGGTAGGGAGATAACTCAGGAACAGAAGACAGACATAGGATACTTTTGAACCTTGTTTCCTTGTAAAATACGATCGAATCGCGGGCAAAAGCTAGCAATTAAATAGCTCTATACTTACTTTAGGATCGTATTTATAATATAGCCTGTCCCCAGTGATGTAATGTTCCGGAGGGAAGAAGTGCATGTTCTCCGCCAACGACTCCACGTAGTCTGAAGGCTGGGATTCCTCCTCGAAACGGAAACTTGTTTCTTCTATTGTCTGTAAAATCAAAGTAAATATTTAAATAGAAATCAATGAACAAAAAGTTAGTCTAAAAACTAGAAATTCAAAAATAAATCTTCATATTACAAAACAAAATTGTTAATAGTCGAAAACTTTTATGTTACTAAATTTTTTTTATATTTATTATGTATGATTATATCTTACTAATATTAATGCGAAAGTTTAGATGGATGTATGCATGTTTGTTCGAAAGTATCTCTGGAACGGTTAAACGAAATTTGATGAAATTTGGGATATATATAGAACATAGTCTGGAAGTACACACAAGCTACTTTATGATTTTTTTTAATTCCGTGCGGACGGAGTGGGGAGCGACGGCTAGTTTATAATAAAAACAACATACCTTAATTTCATTATAAATCCGTTCCGAAGGACCAATTTCTCTAAGCATATTTATATATGAAAATATTGCTTCCAAAACCTATAATATTAAAATAATGTATAAATAAACACTCCTATTAATCATTAATAAAAACAGTGTAGCAAATTATTGTCAGTTTATAAACTTACTTCGTCTATATGATCAAGTCCATCTTTGGTCAACACCACTTGTGTGGAGAACAAACTATACATAGATGTGTAGTCGATGCCGCTCTCAGAGTTACCCGTGTAGATACCAAGCGCCCATACTCTGAAGTAAATACATACATATTACATATCTTACTAATATTATAAATGCGAGTGTTCAACATCCATCCATCCATTTGGATGGATGTTTACTAGAAGGGTATAACGGCTAATAGGTAATTATAACGGCTGCATGGATCTCGCTGAAATTTACCATAGATGTAGAACATAACCTAGAAGTACACATAGGCTACTAAATAAGTTTTTTTTCAATTCTGCGCGCACGAATTCTCGGACGATAGCTAGTTTTAAAAACAGTGAATGACTTCCATAAGTGAGAAACTCGATTTAAACTTTGACTCTCGCTTATCCAAGATCGATTATAAAAAAATGATATATATTTTTCTTTTTAACAAAAAGCGCAGAGACGTGTGTACGGTACCGAGGTTGAAACAATACTGAGTTTAATTACCCCCACTCCTACGCAATATGACCAAAAAAGGTGTGACTGTAAATTTTTTTTTTTTATAAATTATGTATACTTACTTTTTCCTTAAGTAAGATAGTAAGCTGCCTTTTCCTTCATGTCCCAATAAATATGATATATATTGATGTGGTTTGGATTCATATTCAGATATAAGTGATCGCATACACCAAGTCAAAGTTACCTAAAACAGTATACACTTTTTACCTAGTTCTTAACAATTTAATAGTAATAATATTGGTAGATTAGCAAATCTTACTCTTACTAATATTATAAATGCGAATGTTTAAATGGATGCATGTTTGTTTGAAGGTATCACAAGAACGGCTGAATGGATCTCGCTGAAATTTGGCACAGATGTAGAACATAGTCTGGAAGAATATATAACGTAGCTAGATATATAACAAACTAGCTATCGCTCGCGAATCCGCGCGGAAAAAAAATCTTAATTAGTAGCCTATGTGTTCTTCCTGACTATGTTCTACATATATTGTCATATTTTAGCTAGATCCGTACAGCCTTTCTGGAGATACCTTCAAACAAACAGCCATCCATCTAAGCATTCGCATTTACAATATAAGTAAGATATATTTGTGTACTTTACCTCTGTAGTATCACTGATAGGCTTCACGTAGTAAAGGCTTCGGAAGTTCTCTGTGACTGCTGCGGGGGTGAAGGTGTGCGGGGAGAAGTCTGTGGGAGGCAAGGCGTTGTTCTCAACACCTCCGAACGTATTCACCACGTACTGTTCCAACTCTGATAGCTCCATACGAGCCTGAACAAAATAACTCGCGTATTTACTTATAAACCGATTTTAAATCTTAAACATGTGTTTTTAAAGTTCAAATTTAAATGAAAATTGATTTTAGTGAACGTATATGTCTAGATAAAATTGGTCTGTTATAATTGTAAAGATAAAAACTAAAAACATTTGAAGGCCATTTTAAGCTAGTCAACCAGTAACTTATTACAAAAAAATTATTTATCGTAGGATTCTGAGACCAAAGTTCAGATTAAAAACATAATGTTATTTCTGTTTCGTCAAAACTAATGACGAGATGTTTTATACATTTCGGTCTCAGAAACCGACTATAAAACATGTAGTTTGTTCCCCTTACCTGTACCGCGACAGTCATACGGTGCGCACTATAATGCCGCTTCCTGAACTCGTGGGCAGCTTGATGTAATTTCTCGTCATCATTCAGCTCATCCTTGAGACTACGTAGATTGCCCCACGTGAACGTGCGAGCTGGATGACCCTCGGGGAACAGACTCGCTAGCAACTGGTCCTTACGATTCGAGTCAGACGGTGACGCGATTGCGAATTCTATAGGAATAAATGCATTTGCAAATTGATATTGTCCCTTTTCAAGGTCAGCTGTAGAATGCCCTACTCTCGCATCCCTTTCATCTTACTAATATTATAAATGCGAATGTTTGGAAGGATGGATGGATTATTAGAAAGTACTTACGGAACGTCTTAAAAGACCTTGATGAAGTTTGGCACATAGAACACGGAGACTACTCTTAAAGTTTTTTTTTTCATTCCGCGCAGACAGAGTCGCAGGCGACAGATAGTGCGCCTATAATTATGTTCTGCACATGACTTCAATGATGTTCCAAGCCGCCAATATATTAGAAAACCATAGAAGATGAAACTTACTCAGTTATTAATTTATAGATTAAACATTCAGTGTAAGAACAGTAAGGTCTTTAGTTCAAAAAGAGAACAAAGAGGTCTAATAGAACTATTCATAGGTACAATGATTCAAAAATGTACAAGAATCTTTCGTAACGCTCTGTGCGCTTGCTAAATCATCGAACATAATATGCAGAATTTACTCGATTCATATAATTGGTCAATTTACTCGTATATAGACATACTACTGAAAACAAATTATAAAGATAATACTGGCATGTTGTATAAAACTCACACAGATTTATCAAATAATGAAAAATGTAGTTTAATCTGTAAGAACATCGATTGCCAGTGCGAATCCAAATTTAAAAAAACATATAAAGAGTATTTTAATCCCTTACCTGACTCGATAGCCTCGCGTTCTCTTTGCATGGCTTCTTTCATCATGAGCGGGCTGACAAAGAACTGACTGAACATGTCCATAGCTTGAGGTAAATACTTCTCCTGGATCTCAAAGTAGAATGTCGTCAGCTCGCAGTCAGTCGACGCGTTGTCAGAACCGCCTTTTTTCTAATTAAACATTTAAAAAAATAACAAAACTTTTAGACTTTATAGCAATTAAAAACAAAACACGATGACACATTCACAATCCAAATTACATAGTTCCATGTATCTTTGGTACACAAAAATTGTTATAAAATTCTAAATCACCTTTATAAAGGAATCGAATTCATTCTCCTTGGGATATTTCTGGCTGCCCATGAAGACCATGTGCTCGACGAAATGCGCCAGCCCCTGAATGTCCGGGGGGTCACTGTAACTGCCCACACCGACGCACAGAGCGCAAGCCGCCTAGCAACAAGGATACAACACATATATAAATAATAGCCATAAAACCGGAAAGTATAATACATACAGCTTTCATAGTCGCGCTGGTAGTTGCTCAGTGGAAAAAGGGTTTAAGAAAAGACTAGTTTCATGTGACAACTTTAACTTTTGTATTTCAGTTGATATGTAAACTAGACGCCTAATTCTTTTCTATAGTAATACTATCTTTTTGCCCAACTGACAGAAAGGTAATGTTTTTCACAAGTGTAATAGTTTAAACCTATTTTGAATAGTGTAATTTATTAGGGCCATCTCAAATGGTAAAACTATATCAAGGCTATCGTGATATTGTATTGACAAATTAAATAAACAATTTAAGAAACTTTTGACAAGGTTAAAGTGCTTTTTGATAGACAGACAATTGATTTCTTTGTGTAGACTGCGGGCGGTGAGAAATGAAATCAGATCAGGGTCTATACTTAAACGGCACTTCTCCTTACGTAAATGCATTCAATTGTATGAGAAACATCGCAAATATTCTGTTATTTATCTTTTTTACAACGTATTTTTATATGTTTCGTCTCTCTCATGTAACTAATTTTCCAAAACGCTACTCCCGAAACTAAATTAAATATCGTATTATTCAATTTGTAAAAATACATTTTGTTTAATATCCTTTGGTGGAATACAGAGTTAATCTGTTTTCGCGTGTACAAATCAAACTAGACGTCTTCGAACCTATACAGGATGAGTCTAAATATAAACAAATAATATAATTGATCCATAAACAATAAACAAATGAAAAATACATCTGTTTACAAATAAGCACTACTTTACAAACTACACAAACAATGTGTCTAATAAAAAAACCGTGAGTACTTTCTAATAATAAACTTTATATCCTAAGAAATAAAGACGATAATACTCTAAAGATAAACTATTTGGAATCCTATCGTCAAAAAACTTGTTTTGACATTACATACTGTATACTAAATCGTACCGTGTCAAGTGAAAGTTGGGTAAAAAATATCTTGCATAGCTTTCTCAATGAAAATCTTTCGTACGCGTCCTTCATGCATCTTATAACATTACGACGAAAGCGGACCTGGAGAAAGCATGCCATATCTTAGATAATAAAACATAGTAAACATATAGATAATGAGTACTAAATCTAACATTAGCTTTAATATGAATAGTGCGATGTATGCTCGTATACACTTTATTTGGCATTACGATTACTTAAACAGGAGTTTAGTGTTAATTAAGAATCAGTGCGTTTGTATTATTTTAGCACGAAAAGTAATAAAGAGAAGAGACAAATTCTTAGCATGTAGACACATAAAATGTAGACCAGAGTTTTATTTTAAAGGTTAATAATATCCAATAATCATGTCTCAGCAGCGCCAAAATGGTGTTTCCCGTTAGACCAATCGACCTATGAATCGGAAAAATGGAAATATTTATTCATTTTACGGACTCAATCGGCTCAAAAATAATTCCCATTGGTTGATTAAGTCCATACAATAAAAAAAAATCAATAGCGCAAGTGTTGCTATGGATTAAATCGACCCAATGAGAATAGTTATCGAACAGTATGACAATCAGGACAACAAAAATATGTTGTCATCCCTCTCATTCTATTTGAAAAAATACGAGACAACAATGTTATTAGGTTTAAGACGACGGAAAACATATTCATATTTTAACTGTGTATATTTATATATATAAGATGTTGATTGATTAAAATCTGAAGGTGTCACTAATTCCTATTTAAATTAAACACAACACAATAGATAATAATATGTCTATGGTCTATTGTTTAATAATCATTCAAATATGTAACTATTGTTATTTAAAACGAAGTAAATATTTTAAACCTTGAATTCAAGCTGTTTATAATATGGGTGGTCACACATTTTCACCATGACTCAAGGAATTTTCCCTACCCACCTAAGATTAAATATCAACTATCATCATAAGAAGCTATATCAAGTTACATTGTGGATGTAAAATTACATGTCACCAAAATAGCTAGGAAATAACAGTCTTTCACTTTACATATGCACGAAAACATTATCATCCTTCATGATTTGTCACAGAATTATCTAGAACTGAGGTAGAAAATTATGTGTAGTGAGAATGGAAAGCATAAGCAGATGCCTATCGCACTCTTAGATTTTCTGAAGACATTTCCTCAAGTTCCATTTTCATATTTACAAATGATTAATCAACTCTACTTATAATCAAAAATAAAATATAATTTTAATGTGGTTTTCCTTCTATAGTATAATATGCTGAACAGCAGCTATGTGTCAGGCTGAATATTAAGACATATAAAAATTAAAAACCTAACTTGAGTTATTCATATATGTACATAATATAAATATAACCCTTCTGTCAGTTGAACAAAATTAACAATAATCATTGCCTGGAATGTTGTTCTTAGTTGTTTTTCATATTATCGTCACAATCTAATTACTTTGGCTTCATTTAATATTTACCTTTCACTGCTTCAGTTACATAACGTATGTAGCACTATATCTATGATGGTTTAACAAACAACAATTATATATAGAAGTATATATAATTATATATGTAATTTTTATAACCTTGACCTTATATTTTATTTTTTAATTTCTATAAATTAAACATTTTGTGGGTTTTTATCTGGCAGGCGAGATTTGACTGTGCATGACAGTTAAATAAAGAGAAAAAAAATTTACTCTCAATATGGACAAATAGAGAGAAAGACTGATGGACATAAAATAAAGGATATTAACAAATGTGTCTTTATTTTTATATTTCAACTGGTGAAAATTGTTTAAAGCTATCAAATATCTTTAATGCCCTAAAAAAATAATTATAGGGTATAATATTTTGATTGTACTTACCAGTTTCTCTTCATCAAATTCATTACGTCTATGTGTACCGTGGTGATCACTTGCAGCTGACTGAACTGAGTGGCCACCATCACTTTCTGGATTTGAACTTTCTTCTGCGCTACTACTTTCTTCTTCACTAGAGCTTTGTGGTTCTCGATTACTAACAGGTCTACTCGGGTCAGAGATTAGTAGGGCTGTTAGACCATTTTTTAATCGTATTGTTCTGTAAAAAAAATCATTTATGGATTAAAACTTAAAATTTATAATATGATCATAATAATATTAGGATAGCACTGTACAGTTTGTCTGTTTTGTATGTCTATATAATATGAAATGCCATAACTTATGTATTAGTGATAAATTATTTACAATCTTCTATCAAGGGAAATATTACGAAGAAATACTTCATCTTTAAAGATTAGATCTATTTTGGTATTTTTTGCACTTACACAATGCACCAAAAAGTTGACCAACATATGATATAAAATGGAAACTTAAATTAAATAAAAAATTATTTTTAAATAACATTTATAAACTTACTTGTACAGCTTTTTATCAGACGCAGATTTGATAGGTTCAGGTAAAACTTCAACTTTCTCCTTACGATTGACTGTACTCGCTGGAAATCCTGAACGATTTTTGACTACTTTTACCTCAGGTTTAAAATTTGGTGTTCTACGATAACTATTTCTTTTAGACATTATTGCTAATAGATGTTTCGTCTGCTGATGACCAGATGTTTTTTGAATAAGTATGGACAGAAATTTTGACATCTATCGATGGCAAGGAGGAAGGAAAAAAATATTGAGATAGTGACAGATTGACAGTTGCACTTTACGTTGCCCTTTTCTGTTGTTTTTGCACACATTTTAATTCATAAAAACTTGATCACATTTTTACTATTACAAAACGATAGTTTTATTTTTTTTGTGAATAAAATAATAATATATTTTTAAAATTACGTAATTTTGCTTACTGTGCCTTATAATCACTGGTAATACTGTTTGCGTAATGTCAAACCACATCTACAACCAAAGAGCATAACAAACATTTCAACGTCAACGTCATTTTCAAAGTTTCAATTTCAAACCAAACTGCCGCAGTACTTTGACACTTGTTTTTAAAAATATTTGTATCAAAAATCCTAATAATTTACTAACATTGTAATATTTAAAACAAATCGAAATGGATGAATCGTATTCTGAAGGTGATCTTTCCATGTCTCCGTCTCAAATCTTGGGACGACTTCAAGTGCTTCGACAATTACAATTATTACAGCGCGGGAAACTCCAAAAACAACAGTCACTTTATCAGGATTCACCCGAAATGTCTGCAAACTTGACTGAAATTGTAAGTCATTTCAGTAATAGCACAAGTTATAATACCTTTCAAAGCTTATTACAAACACATGAAGATTCTTCAAACGATGTCTCTCCTAGGCCATACATAAGTAATTCGTCAAGAAAATTGATTGAACGCGATTTAATAGATGGAGTGTCCGAATTAAATCTTTCTCGAGAATCTGAATACCTCATTAATTCCCCTGCGTCGGTCCACAGTAAAGTTTTATCCGAATATGAATCGTCGAAGTCCCCTTCAAACCATAATACAAAAAATACTTCATCTAATAAACAGATTTCATTAGATGAGATACCTATTTTAACACCGAAGAAAAATTTCGAAGCATTGGTTGTTGAAAAATTACAAACACAAGAAAATCAAATTCAACAAAAACCTGTTCCTTTACAAAATGGTAAGAGACCATTTCTTAAGAGAGGTGAAGGCATGTCACGTTTTGGACTACAAAAGAAAGATCTGATAATACAACATACAAAATCTTTGCCATGGGTTCGAAAGAAACCAAATAATAAGTCTAATAACTCAGATGTTCAAGTTACCAAAATTATGAAAGAACCACTACCAACAAAGAATTTAGATAAAATTGATGTTAATATAGTAATTAAAAAACCATCACTAGTTGAAAAGAAGATTGAAATTGTTAACAAAAGTAAAGAAACTCAAAAATATGTAGAAACACCTGTAATAATTGATACAAATCTATCAAATAAACCTAATCAGAAGAGTCCTATTGAAAAGGCTGGTCAAAAACTAATCAATCTACCTAAAGGAAAGCACCCACTTAGAGCGAATAAAGGAAAAACATGGGCAGCAGTACTCACTAAAGAACAAGATGATTTCTTAAGACAATTAAAACAGAGTGAATATTACAAAAACTTTTCTTCTCCGTCAAAAAGTATTACATCTGAAATGAGCTGTGATGACAATATGGATAAGATACAACAGGACATGGAATCATCAGAACAAAAGATGTTTGAATTACTTGAAAAAAAGGTTACGCATGAAAGTTTTACTTTAGAGAATTCTTTTATAAACCGCTTTCTTAGAAGAAATAAGGCTGACTGTTCCGGAGAAAGCACACCACTAGTTATGCAGAGATGTTTATCTAATAATCCTGATTTAATGCATATCAGCCCAAACTTAAGGCATGAAAATAGAAGAAATGATTGTGATGATGAAACATGTCAGAGTGAATGTACGGAATGTGTTGAAACATGTTCTTCTGTGTCAAGTTGTTCATGTGTTACAGTGGAACCAGTGAGTAACTGTCCATGTTGTACTGAATGTAGACCAAATAGCAAAGAAATAAATAATATCAAAGACAACAAAAATAAAACAAAAAAGGATAAACCAGAAAATGAACCTGGCACACAAAATAAAAAAGATAAAGAAAGTCATAATGACTCTACTGATGACAGCAATAAAATAAAATCAGACATGGTGGAAATGAATAATAAACTGATTGCAACAAGTGAGTTACTTAAGGAAAGACTAACTGAATTAGAAGATGAGATAGAAACATTTAGAAAAGAAAATGCAAATCTGACGAAAATGCGCGAAGAAATTGATGTAGAGCGTCAAAAGTTTTTCGAAGAAAAGGCGGAATTTGAACAAAAGTTTAATGAAGAAAAAGTTTTGTCCGAGTACTATATTGCAGAAGAAAAAGAAAAACTAACTAAACAGAGACAGCTCTATGAACGATATGTTAGGGATATAAGAGGAAGACTTAATAAAAAAGATAAAGATGAAGTAGTTAATTTGAAGAAAGAAATCAATGATCTTAAAGAAGAAATAAGAATAAAAGATGCTAAATCTACCTCAATGATTGCGAGACTCCGTAACCAGCTAAAACTCATGGAAAAAGAAAAAAAAGATTTACAAGACGAAGTTGAAAAGTTAAAGAAAGAAAATAGACGTATTCAACACAGTAATGATGTGACAAGGAGATTAACCAATTTAAAATATCTCGAACAAATTAATAAGAAATTAACAAATATGACTTCTAAAGATTCAAAATCTGAAGTAAATATAGAACCTAATATAAAATATAAGGCATTTGAAATCGAACGACAAAGTAGAGTTAAAAAAGTACAATCTCAGAACAAAGGTATTAGAGTTAGAGCAAAGAGTGTCCCTAATTTAAATATAACTTCTAGATATGCAAAATACTTTAGTCAAAAAGATTCTTTAAGTGAAATAGAAAGAAATAAAACTCTAAATGTGGATGGTTTCTGTACCTCTCCAACAGATTACATGACAGATACTGATAAAATTGACAATTTAGACTACTCTTATAGTTCAGAAAAAACTGCCTCAGAAAGTGAAGAGAACAATTTAGAAAAGATATACGATGAGAGGTTTCGGAGTATTTCACCTGCAAGTAAAAAATCTAGTTTAAACAATTCAAGTGAAAATAGCAATTTTAATGACAATACTAGCAATTATTTTATTCATAAATCAAATTCAAGACAGCATTCTTTACCTGTACATCAAACACATTTAAATGATAAGCAAACATTGCCAACTAAAACACATTCATCTTTAAGCGATAGAATGACAAGGAGTTCACCAACAAATTACACAAGAAATTCTTATGAAGCTGGAGATTTTATTTCAAATTATTCAAAAGAAAGTGGGAGAAATTCATTAAGCAATTCGCATAGTTCAAAATCACCTACTTCAACATTATTGAGCAATCATTCCAGTCAAAAATCAGGAACAATTATTGATCAGTTTCAAGATCAGAGGATCATTGTTACCCCAGAACCATGTACTAGCAAAAGTAGTTTAACAAAGACTAATTTAAATCCAACTGAAATAACAAAACCTGATGGCTCGAGGGAACTTAGATTTCCTAATGGCAATGTAAAATTAATATCAGCAGATGGCAAATACAGCAAGTTTGTTTATTATAATGGTGATGTGAAGGAAAATTTTTATAATGAGGGTAGAATGAAATATTTCTATGCTGAAACAAAGACATACCAAACAACTCATGCTGATGGACTAGAAGTTCTAGAATTCCCAGAGTAAGAAAACATTATATTTGATCTTTCTAATCTCCTTTAAAAACAATGTCAATAATTAAAAGTGTGCAACAATTTTTTCTTGTAAACGACAAGTACACCAAAACAGCTGCATATCTTATATAAAAATCCACACTTTCCATACAATCAAAATTCTTCTCATGTCGTCACAGTATAAAAAAATAATTCATACTGTCATAGTGTTAATATCTGTTTTATTATCACTGTTTCATTTTAGTGGACAAGTAGAGAAACGATACAAGGATGGTTCATCGGAGATCCGGCTGCCAAATGGCAGTGTGCGGTACTATGATCCTAAGAACGTGCATGTGCGAGAAGAGTGGCGCTTCCCCGACGGTGCTGCGCTTACAGTGTCCGCCACTGGAGAACAACGAGTTGTGTTCAGTAATGGACAAATTGAAGTTCATACTAAAGATCACAAGGTTAACTTTAGACTACTTTTAATCCATGTTTAATAATTAATTTTACTGTAATTGTAATTTTCCACTTTTGTGACACTTATTGAAAATATATTCTCTGCATTTTCATAACATATCTGAGAAGTTTGGAACTTATTGGGAATGAACATTCAAAACAACATGTAAATTTCTTACTGCCCTGGCGCAGTGACCCAGTGGGTCTTCGCCTCCAACAGGAAAGCTGTAGACAATACATTTAAATAAATTTAAGAAAATAATATTGAATTATATGCTTTATCATTGCAGCGTCGAGAATTTCCGGATGGTACGGTGAAATTTGTTTACAATGATGGTACATCGGAGACGAGGTACGCGTCAGGCAGAGTTCGCATCAAGGATAAACATGGCAACCTTATAATGGACTCTGCACCCAGCTAATATAAGACTTACAAACCCATTGTCATATAGGAGTCATGGAATCAACAACATGGAACCAATGAATTGTGGAGACAATGGGTTCATGGTAAATAAGACTAGGCTAGGCTTATTTAATTCTTCGCCCAGCTCATGGAGCAGCTTGAGTCAAAGTGATTACCCTCTTTGCATCACTGTTACTCTGTTTGCACTTTAAATAATCTATGTTAATTGATTGTTACGAATTTAGTGTTAATGTGTAAATGTATGAATTTTATTATTGCAATTTTTTTTAATGTATTTTGATGTTTTTAAACAAATATACAGAATTGATTTATGTTAAGTTTTATTTGAAACTATACAACTATGTAACTATGGTATTAATTTAATTAGCAGATATTTGTTTCTTTTGACTCGACTTTGGTATTCCTTGAAGTTTAAAATTGATTGGAGCCATACTGTCTTCTGTGCCAAATATTTTCTTAAGCGCTTCAACTGCGGCCATTTCTTTTGCTGTTGACACAGTTTCACCAAAGCCTGAAAAGAAAATCAAATATGAAATAGTCCTAAATTATTGTATAAATTTTGCTTGAAATATTTCATTCTATCAAATTAGGCATATACATACCTGAAGAAAGCATTTTCTTGTCTATATAAAGTCCAACTCTATAGCAAGCTAGTAATGTATTCTTGCCGACCTCACCAATGAGTCTAGGTTCTATTTTACCTCCTTCCTTCTCAATTATTCCACAGAGCATTCCCCAAGGATCTTCTATCTTCCACAAATCATTTACATCTTTACCTAAAATTTAATATATAGTTTTATTGTAACAAATAAGAATGTTTCAAATATTTGCAAAGAAAAGTCAGTAAATTTTGTTCAACTTAGCACATTTAGGGCCACCAAGGCATAACCCAACTCCTCATAAATGTTTGATAAAAGTTGTAAAAAAAATTATTGCTGTTTTTTTTTAGTAAGTGTTGTATTTGCAAAAAAAAAGTAGTTACCTTGTAACTGTGTAATAACAAAATCTCTAACAAAATGAGCTGCCCTCTCCTCACCAGATGATCTTAACAGAGCTCCAACTATTGCTTTGAATGTGTTTGCTAAAGTAAAGTTATCTACAGGATATTCCTGAAACAAAATTTATTCTTATACAATCTTTTTTAGAGAAAAGATATTAAAAAGGGCACATAACCGTTTTTTAAAAACTATCAATCATATTGTAAAATAAATTTTTGGATAGTTTGTTTTCCAATAAGTAGAAAACCATTAAATAAATATGTTAATACTTTTCCTAGGTCAAACTAGGGCAGGTTAGCAAGTAAAAAATTAAAAATAACTAATATCAATATACTTACAGATGCTAAGATGATGTCTTTAGTGCCAAGGTGCAGGGATATGTTTGCAAGTGTATCCTCACTGACAAGGTGGTCCTGAATCGAAGCAATACCTTCCATGGGGAACCTCGGTAGGACAGCTTCTAAGTACAAGCTTATATACTGCTTGATAAACTTGTCACCTTAAAAGAAAGTAATATTAACAATTCCATGACCATTACAGTTTTACTAAATTGTATTAGGTTTAATAATGGTAAATTATATGTTTTAGTACAGGTGTTTCAACAGCAAAAACGTATAGCAGTAAGTTCAGTAAATTAGATACCTTCTTCAACGAGTTCTCTGTTATCCTTCATTTGTATGGTAAATTCCATTTCCTTTTGTTTCATTTCTTCCTTTATAACATACGATCTATCTGTAAAAGCTTGTAAAAGTAAATCCGAGTCGAATTCTTCATTTAGTCGCTTTCCAAAAGCAAATAATTCCGCTTCTAAATTCCATTCCAGGAATGTATTCCTTGGATTGATTTTTTTACCACCCGCTCTGTTCTCGCGTCTCTTAAACTCCGCTAATGTAGGTGCAACCCATCGGTGAATTTTTGGTGCTAAAAATAATGCAAAACCCTAAAATTATACCAAATCAAAAACAAACGAAACAGAAAAATGAATAAACGACATAACATAGATGTACCTTGTATTTTTCCAGGAAAATATTTAACGGTATTTCTTAAAAGTGGAACTGATTTTCTTAGAAGGGACATTTTGTTTAACTTCTTTTAAAACATTTCTATTTTAATACATGAAAAGCTGAAAATGTCAAAAATCTGAGATTATTTTGAGGTTATAAAACAAACTATGAGTTTTTTTTAAGTTATGGCAAAAGTCATAAACATTATGCCAAACCAAATATTAAATTGTAAATAATATAATATTTTATTGATAGTTTAAAATATTATAAATTAAAAACATGCGAGGCCGACTATGAGCTAAAGAATTGTTGTCAGAGTTGATAACCGCAGTGAACTCAAAAACGGAAGATGAGAAAATAAATATATGTGGATGCCCGACGAAAGTATATTTTTTGCAGCAACAAAAAAATTATATTCGCACAAATACCATTAAAATAAGGCTTCGTCAGCGAGGTATTAAGAAAATATGCCCGTGTGCATCAGACACCTTCCTGTCCAAGTCCCGTCAAAATCCGTCCAGACCGACTGATTACTGACAAAACTTTTAAAGCAAAGCAAATCCATAATTTGTACGAAATATGATTTTTCTAATATTACATGCAAACGCTCTAAATTAATTAGTATGTATAGTTTACATATAGTCGCAAAAGAAACCGGAAACTAGAAGCGAAGTCAAATAATCGAAGCCGCTTTCATCAAGCGAATGTACGTATTGTTTTAATTCTCAGGTTTTAATCGTATTAAAAAAATGTAAACAAGCGCTTAACAAATAAAAAGAATTTTTTATTTCACGATTATAAAAACAGATAAAAACGTCATGTAAATTTATACAAGCAAAAAATTGTACATTACCACAACTGACTTTTAAATTTTGGAAATGTAAAATATAACAACATTAACTTTGTTAACCAAAGCTGTAGTGATAAGGAAGGTAGTCTTCTAATTAGTAATAGTTCTTGGTAAGTTCTAACATCTTTCATATAATCGTCTTTATACATTTCTGCAGCGTAAAATGATTCTATTTCGTCGTTAAATAGTTACTTTTACGTCTACTCGCCCGCTCAAATAATATAACCTCTCTGCAAAGGTTCAAGTGAGCATCAAATCAGTTTTATATTCACAAAAAACTGATAAATAATTACAGAGCGAGTTAATAAATAATCCACTTATGAATTTCGATAAATGTCAACTTCTCCGACTGGTAAGAAAACCTCGCACCGAACTTAAGAATCCTCTTTTAATTTTGTTCACAGGTACAATTGTGTGATTACTGTAAAATGAAGCCGATGTGTCGTACATTGATGATGTAAGTTCAATTGCCTGAAATAAATTATATTTTATTTTATAATAAAAAACAAATTGCAGTATGAAGAGCCTATCGTATGTTGCATTATACATAATTTTTAGATTCTGCCTGGTCGAATTGAAATCGATGCTTATTCAATCAATTTCTCGCTAGATATTAAAAGAGCTCTCTCAAATTATTTCTCGAATAAAAAAATATTATAAAAATGTGTTTTATCGTTTTAAATTTGCATACTTACTCCAAGAGACGTGCTGATATAGTATGAATCAATTGAACTATTGACGCCAGAAACTTTGCTGGTCAAACCACAAGGAAGCTTCATGTTGGACGGCCTCGCTGAATGCATCACAAGACAGGACATGAGTCGTCTTAGGAACGGCCTCTTTTGCTTAGAATCTCGTGGCGAGAGAAGATACTTGAGGGATTGACCCGACCCAGTCGGTTCAGAGTATAATGAGTACCCTGACGTACCAAGATTTGGAGTAGCCGATTTCTTGTTCTCTAAAAAGATGTAATAATTTTAAAATCTTTTTTATTTCATTTCTCTATAGTAATTTAGACATCGATATAGACATGAAGTAAACTTACTTTTAGGTAACGAATGTATTGAAGTAGTATCCAGTTGATTTGAGTATACAGATTCTGTTGGCAACTGGTCGACATTGGTCGATGAGAATGTTACCCGTTTAAAAGCGACATTCGCGTACCTGATTTCTAACGATGACATGGTTTGTCTCGGTACATTATCTTTGGATGTATTCGACGTGTCTTGACCGACTTGTCTATCAAGCAGCAAATAGTTACATGTCTGCTTCTCCAATGTACTACATATTGTTTGTACTTCAACACACACACACGATGTATTCGGTGATACTTTGCTGCTCTGTTTTGATGGTGGTTTAGGTTTATTCTGACACCTCGAACCTTTCTTCGTTTGCATTCCTCTGTCGCGTATACCACAACATTTACTTTTATTCGCCTTTTTAATTTGCCCCTCAGATACTACACTGTACGTCTTGTATACGTTCTTTTTGCATTTCGGAGGTTTCGGAGTTTTTAATTTTACCGTGCTCTTTATTGTTTTTTTCAATTTGTCGTATTGTTTTCTGGTTAACATTATAGGCTTTTGTTTTGTGAATTGTTCTATTTGTAAATATACTTGTATGTTCCGATTTAGTATCAACTGATTGTCGCGCGGTTCCTGGTGCGTCAGCGGGCTGCACAGGGGGATACACGGGATAACGGGTGGTTTCAAATCGTATTGAGTTGGTGTAGTTTTAGTTTTTACTAATTTACATACTCTGTTTTTAGGCGCTGGTGATTTTTTTTCTTGATTGCAACATTTGCACTCAAATGTTCTAGATATACGGGCCTCTACGTGTTTCGTACAATAATCACTGAAATTTTATAACAAATTTGAGTTTTATATGTCTTAATATTGGCTAAAAATGGAAAAGTTACTCTTGGGTCTAGTAGAGACGTTAAAATATAATGAAAACTTACTTTTTTTTTTTAGACCGGGATTCGCGACAGAACATACCCGAATAATATTCCTGGAACATACGATTATTAATATAAATTTAAGACGTGTATTCTTACATCCCCTTGTCTTGTTTGCGATAGATTTTTTTATATAAATTTTTGTAAACATTGAAAAGAGAATTCTAGGAACACATTTCTTGTATATTTTGGTTGTAATTTAGTTTCTTGTACGAAACATTGTGTTCCAACTTACGTGGGTAATGGGTCTTGGGAGAGTTTGTCGATATTCAAGTCCTAGTAGTTTTCTGATCTCTCTATCTCTTTCTAAGGGGTCAATGATGTTGCAGCTATCTCCATGATAATGTTTGATGGGAGCTAAAATAGACATTCAAATAAATCAATTGTAGAGCGGGCATTCGAAAACTTTCTCTAGAAACACTTTAAATTCGAGAATGTCAAACTTAAAAGTGCCTACTTAGTGGTAACACGTCCTGAAATTTAGAAATAGTGATGACACTTATTGACACTCTCCTCACAATAATACATACATACGTACATTTCATTGTTTTAAAGTAATAACATAATTGTATAAAAATTACCGAAAAAATTAGTGTTACTCGTAGATTCATATAATTCATCGTAACTGCGACTGGTTTGTGTGAATTTCATGCAACATTGAGGTTCAACTTCGCTGCTGAAATTAAAAAGAAACAGTAATCTTTTGATGTTTGATACATGCAAAAAATATTTTACACTATCCATCAATTAAAGCTCTCTGGCAATTTGCCTAATAAAATATGGGAGTTGTTGAAAAATTAAAAATTGCATTTGTTAGAAATAAAAAAAATTAAAAAAAAAACAAATAAAAAAATCGTTCTACCTGTCTGTATTACCTACAGCAGTGTTAGTATGTTGGGAAGTTTCATAAACTGCTGTAGTCGAAGGCTGAAATTAAAAAAAAACTGAACAGTTACTAGAATTAGTCAGTGCTGTTGCTTAAGCGTAGGTTGTGATGGTTTTATAAAAATGTTAAAAAACCTTAATATCAAATATGCAGGTGACATGGTTTGTAGAATTGACAACTGTTGGACAACAATGACCGTCGAGAGGCCATCCGGTACAGACCAATGGTGTTTGTGATGGTTGTTCACTAGTTGTACCAATGACCTGTCATTTGGGGGAAGATGTTGATTACGATTTATTGAAGGGGCTAGGTTCATCATTGACTCATTGGCAACTAAATCATTATATACATCGAGTTTATTTAATACGTGTTCTAAGCTAAAGATAACGCAATCTATAACTTACGGAATAGCAAAGAGTTTGTGATAAAGATCGGGTATTAACATCTCTATTGTCTTCTGATAACATCAAGAAATTCTCCATAGATCCATAGTCGTCATCGCTAGATCTATGAGAATCTTCATTATTAAATTCTCTACGATTTCTCGATATATTATTCAAATTGCGTTGTTCCTTCACACCGTTGTAATTTTGTTTTTGATTATCAAAAGTTCTCTTCATATTACTTTCGATTCGTGACACATAAGAGTAATTACCAACTTCTTTCTTGCCAAAAAGAACTGGTTTTTGATTATTATCGTTCATTTTTTTCTTTTTTATCGATTGTATATTCGTATCTCTCGAATCTCGGGACCCGAAAGTAACTGGCAGCTTTTTAAAAAACTCATTTTTCGTTTTAGATTTAGTCGTCGTTGTGCTCAGATCTGTTGGGGATGGAACTTTCTTCTGAGTAACTGGGGATGCTGGTCGGACGTAATTTTTCTTTTTCGTGTTTAAAAATCTGGCATCAACAGTTCTATTAAGAGGGTTTTCTCTTGAGTAATTTCTATGTTCAGGAGAAGGAGAACGACTTCGATACATGTTCATTTTGCTTTTATTTCTATGATGTTGTGGAGATTCTGATTGACGTCTTGGTAAGGCTGGTCGTTGGTCTATTAAAGTGTGGCTACTGGTTGTATTTTCCGCAGAATCTTGCTTAGAGTATACTGATATGATAACTAGTGGGCTCTTCGTATCTTTTGTTGTACTGCTTTTGTTAACAGCGTCTGTGGTACTGCTTACAATTTCTGTTGCAGTACCGTTACTGCAATTACAGTAACATTGTATTGTTTGATCTCTAAATGTATATTTTTTATTTCTATCTAATGGCCCATCTAAATCCACTTGAGTGCCTTGTGACTCTTGTCTAAAAGTGAATTAAAAATAAATAATAAAGATTTGCGACCTCTATGGTATACTACAAATGTATTTATCATTAACTGATTTACCTTACACCGCGATTTTTTGAAAAAGCACAGAATGTAGTTGGCTCTAGAAGATTAGCTTGGACATTAGAATCGCGATGAGTGCTAAATGAAACAAACATAAAAAAGCAGTCAGCAAAAATTTTTTTAAAAAAATGTGCGTGTTTAAAATTAGAAAAAAAATCTTACCGAAAGTAGCTTTTGTTATTAAAAATAACATTACTCGTGCTGTAACTTGACGAGCAATTGGTGTATTCTCTGGAATTAAATTGTTATATAGTACACTAATTTGATTACTCGAAAATATACTTTATTTCTGATAAAATAAAACTCACTGTTGTCTACTAGTCAAATCTGATGCTTCATTAGACTTCAATCTTTCGTCCGTACGAGAGTAGTTTCTAATACCTAGATAAAAATTGCTTTTAAATATGCTTGTTTTTGAGAAATAGCAGATCGACAGTCAAAGAAGATTTCAAAACGAAGAAAAGTACAATTATAAATAGTTTTAATTCATTTTCAGACTAAGTACCTTTACCTATGTCCCAGAAATTACGTAGACTTTTCTGTACCTATAAGATCCACCTTGGAACCAACTGCGAAGGCATCTGTTCGGAGCTAATCTCAAGCCGCCATAACGATTGAATCTTATTATACTTACCCGTGTCTCCATCTACGGTAGCCGCATAGTTAATCACATATTTATCATCATTTGTGAGTCCAAGTTCGCCGATAATACGCAACCGACTTCTACGATGTTTGACATTGTTCATTGGGGCCTTCCTTTTTGCGTTAGGACAGATGCATTCTTGTAATGTAATTCCCGCACCACCGAATATTTCGTTCACCAACGATGTTCTAGAATCCTTTCTTTGCGGAACAGTCTTCTTCTTCTTGTCTCTTTTTTTCTTTTTATCCATATTTAACGAATCTATAACGTGTTTGTAATTATGTAATTTTTTCAATGATATGTCTTCATATTTTATCCGACTGGACGATTGGTTTGTTGATAACTTTTCACTGCCTGTAGTTTTTATCTCGTAAATCTTATCCGCTTTTCGGCCAGTTACAACTAAATATATATTTTTCGATCGAAGTGAACTCTCTTGGTTGGAAACTGTGCTCTGTGCCCTTTTAACAGTTTGTCTTCTTTTATTGAATTGTCTAGATGTTTGTGTGTCCACGTGTTTAGGTATAACAGTCACTTTGATGAGTGGTATTTCACTGGATGTATCGTCTTTGTATAGAGTATCCGGAATGAATTTTCTTTTAGAAATCTGAAAGCATTGAGAATTGACACTTAAAAAAGTTAATCAAAAAATATGGCAAAAATGTAAACAAAAAAGGAAAATAATTTTGTGATTGAAAATAAGAATAAACATTGGACATAATACTATACTTCGAGCAAATAATCATTTTTATGGTACAATAACTATGTATGGAATACTAGTTGTAGTCCGCGACTCCGTCCGTACGGAATTCATAAAAAACTTAAATAATATCCTATGTACTCTTCCACAGTATGTTCTACATCTATGCCGAATTACATCAAAATCCTTTGAGCCGTTCCAGAGATATCTTATAACATCCATTCATCCAAACATTCGCATTATAATATTAGTAAGATTATCTTTTCTTATAAGATTATTTGTTATTGTATTTACTATTACCTTGGCAATAGCTTTTTTTATAACAACCGATGTGGAAGGGGCCCCATCAGTGACGTCATTAGGGTGATGCTTCGTGTGTTTAGCTTTACATAATTTTCTTACAATGTGAATATCAGGTCTCGTATACTCGGAAATGTAATTTTTTTCTTTATCTCTATTTCTATGACCTTTTCTCACTGAAGGAATTAAAGAATCTAAAGAATCTTTGATTGAAAAAATAAGAAAAAAACCCTATTGAAAAATTGAAAAACTACAAAAACAAATTAAAAAAAAATTCACAACTGACCAAGTACGTCGGATTCGACACTGTAACAGTCCATTTTAGCAAATTTAACGAAAGTTTATCGAAAATCTTGAGTAACCACCGCATGAATTGTTATTATATATTTTAATTTTGACAATATAATTACAAAAATATTAATATATTCCCTTTCATAATGTCGGCTGACAATTTCTTTATGTCTTATAATTTATGTCAGATTGACAATAACCTGCCGGTGCCATTAAAATGTTTATTATATAAAAAAAAGTTAACACAATTTAAAAAACTAAACTTATTTAAAAAAATTACCCTAACACAAAGAAAATAAATATGTAATTAAAGTTAACTAAGTATTCTTAGTTTGCATTACTTATTTTATTTTATCGTATCTATAAAAATTGTATATCTTATGTCTTCTAGGCACTATAAGCATTTTATTAAATACTACGTATTTTTTCTTAAACAAGTATTATATTAAATGAATAAGAGTTTTGAACAGAAAACAGTTTTTTTTTTCATTTTATTACTATAATTATTTCCAAAACAATCGGCATTATCTATGTAAATGTCAAATCAAATTTCAATTCAATCAAAATAACCTAAATTTTATAATGCATATTTTACAATAGCAATAAAATAAAATTACAAATTCAAATAAAAACTTATAACAAAAATGTCCCGGGAAGATTATTTATACACTCAAATGATTATACCTGTATCAAAAGAGACTTATTTCAATATCAAGGAAGCTAAGAGAACTGCTAAACTATGCGCATATGATATGTTATACCATCCACCTGACTACAACCCGAAATCCGCAAGATCAGATCGACAGGAACCGAAAATTATTAGAAAAAATATTTGGGATCAAGTAAACTATTCGTTACGGTAACATTCAAACTTTATAGCGGCTCGCATGTGCGGCTATGTGAACCACAACTTTTGGCATCGGTGGGACATAAACACCTTTTTTAATGTGAGGAAATGCCTTACGCATACTATATATAGGGTAAAGATAAGTTATTTCGGACTTGTACCTACTATATACGATCACAAAATCTTCATTTGGAATGCAATCGCGTAGAACTAGCCACTCACTCATTCACGCAGAATGCGCTCGCAGCTAGTCACGAGCCGCCATAAAGTTTGAATATTATAATACGTGCCTTGGTAATGAAAACTTGGTTTGTAGAGTAAAGATGTTCAATAAAAACACAAAATGATTTAAATATATAATATCATTATAAAACAGGAATATCCTAAAGGGATAGCTTCAACAACTTACTTTCAACTCGGACGTCCGAAATGGAAGCCAATAGATATACCAACAAAACAATTTGTTAGAATTCAAGGTAAGTAATTTTCGGCCTTGACAGTTTGTCCTATTTCTAATTAAAAAAAAAATTGTATTACGATCTTTTAATAAAAAAATCGTTCCACAAAAGAACTATCAAAATTTATCCTTGATTTAATTGTAATTTCTCACATCACTTCTTTTTTTTATTATTCACAATGTCATTTTATTAATACTAATTAATTTAATTTCAGCGAAAAACGAAAATCCCCATATGCGTATTTACAATATTTTGGAATGGGCAACACTTATAAATGAAGGGAAACCAAGCTTATGCGATTAAAAATAAATCTTAATAAAACTATATACAAATATAACGAAGGACTATTTTTTTTGTTTTGTACACTTCAAATAACATTAAACTTTTATTATTGAAAGCCAAAGTTATGTTAGGTAATAAATGTAGCAACCTTATAATAACGAAGTTAAAATGTCCAAAAGATTTACGTTGACAGAAGAACATAAATAATCACATAACATTTGATTTTACAGGACATTTAAACTGCACCTCGATTTGATTTTAATAAGCCAATAAATATTAAATATCTAAAAAGTCCAATCTTACTAATAATGTAAATAGGACTGTTAAGCAAGATAAGTGCATACATATTTTTTAAACCAAAAGCGAATACAATTTTTCGTTTTCTTATTAATATAATGCAGCTGACTGTACAAATATATACGAAAAATGCATTAGTACATGACGGGGTTAAACATAGGTAGATTAAACAAGTGCTTTATCGCCACTGATTTATCGGTTTTAAATTCTTTAAAAAAAAAAAATGTTGCCATTATGCGCTACTTGCACAAAGACGGGCGTCTCACTTATCATAAATTTTGCATTTCCAATTGCCTTGTTAATACTAACGAGGTAATTATGGACCAACCTTTTTTCATTGCTGTGGCATATAATAAATGTAAAGAAAACATGTGTACGAACAACAAAACTATTTTTACAATGCATGTGATGTTTTTTTTTAATTATTAATTACCCTATAATATAAAATGCGGCGTTTTACATAATTAATTTTAAAATATCCATGTTTCACAAAGTACACGATATACCACAGTTAAGAAGATTTATTCAGCATACCATACCAATTTATTCAGCATTTAAAATCGAACCAAGAACAGGTAATCAAAACCCACTCTAAATATAAGTTTAAAGTACCGAGTAACTAAAATTAACATGACAATTATTATAAGTGATTAATTCTAGCAGATATTTAGTCATATAATACTAGCTGATGTCCGCGATTCCGTCCATGCGGAATAAAAAAACAATTAGTATCCTATGTGTTCTTCCAGAGAACGTGTTCAAAATCTATACCAAATTTCAGCGAGATCCATGCAATCTTTCAGGAGATATCTTCAAACAAACATCCATCCAAACATTCGCATTTATAATATTAGTAATGTTAATAATTGATTATTAATAATTATGAAAGAAAGAAATTATCTGTCATTTATTATATCGAATATACTTTGTTATTTAGAATGTGCAAAATATATTTTAAAGGTCGTAAAAGGTTTTTAAAGCTGTGATAATTGATTTAAGTTTAAATTGTGATAAATATAAGTGTATATATCTTTTTTCTTTTTAATATAGAGTATAAGGAACAGTCAACTGTTTTCGCAATAATGTCTATGGACTAAAAAGTAGCAAGGATTAGAATTCCTATTTAACCTCCTTCATTTTTAAATCCTTTTATTCAGAGTTCAGAGGTATTATTAAGGTACTATTTCTCAAAATGAAATTTTATATTCATGTGATTTTTAAATGTCAAATAACTTTTAATGACGATTCTCGAGTCTTGATCATAAATGTTTAATTTTTAATTTGATATATGTATTACTTTAAATAATTTTTAATGTAACATTGCTGTAAAAAATTGACTTATTGGAGAATTAAAATAAAAAAAACACTGGCCGACTACCTGTTTCTTGTAGAGACGAAATTATTTTTATTTTTAATTAAATAAACAATCTTTGCCGGCCAGTTACATCTCATAACGCATCACTGTTGCCAGGCTTTTGTGTTCGACGAAGAATAATTTAAATATTAAACTAAATGCAATTTTGAAATATCTAATATAAAAACATATTTACATAAAAAAATTAAAGATAATTTTTAAAATTTATGTCTTAAGTTCCGTTTTTTTTTATTTCCTGTGATAGTGCAGTTTTAATAGCTGAATTATTATCGTTATTAGTGATGTGCATTACAAATTTGTTGTGAAGTTGACGAAAATACGCGTGAACTACAAATTTTGTAATTTTTAACAATAAAATAGAGTGAGTTTTAGTTATAAAATTGTGATAGTTTATTCTGATTTATTTTATTAGGTACGGTCTATAAATATTTCTTTACATACAACATACTAAAATAAAATAAAAAAACTATTTAGATTTATAATAAGCAAAATTTGTGATATATTGAGAAAGTGTTGTCCTTAATAGTTTGATGACTAATTTACTTCGACATTTCTCTTAGGAAAAACTTATAAAAATAGTATTATCTCTTTTTTCCAAGAAGAATGAAAAGGACAACATATTTATCTACATTTATTTCGGCAGTGCAAACTGATGGTTAAGTCATTTTACCCCATAACCGAATAAGAAGGGGTGGCAGAATATCCTATTATGCAGTTGTTTAATAATTTGAGTAGATTATTCTATTCCATAACTCTTAAGATAAAGAACAAGTATTATATTTTGAGCATTCGGTATGTTCTCTTCGTTTGAGATTTAAAAAAAAACGATTCTGACAAAAACATTTTGAAAGACGAAAAGTCCTCCCTCACTAAACTGATGCAGTTTCTAATTGGCCTATTTACCTAATTATATATAATGTCTAATCTTATATATAAAATTCTCGTGTCACAATTTTCGTTGCCATACTCCTCCGAAACGGCTTGACCGATTCTCATGAAATTTTGTGAGCATATTGAGTAGGTCTGAGAATTGGTCAACATATATTTTTAATCCCGCGCGGACGGAGTCGCGGGCGATAGCTAGTTACCTATAAAATCGTACCGACTGCATAATTTTGAACTCTTTGCATACTCTGGTAAGTATTGCGTAGTAAAAAATTATGACACTTCTCCGTAATAGTCTAGCGCTAGTTTACGCGCTATAAAAACGTCTTGCGGAATTTAATTTTCTTTGCCACCTAAAATATAATTAAATATTTTCATATGTTCTTAACTAATATAAAAGATTTGATTGTTTGTTTCCTTGCATTTAATAAACTTCGCAACTTCTGATCTGTTTTGAATAATTCTTTCTTTGTTTCAAGTACTATCCCTTGCTATTTTTTATTAGATTTTTTAAATTCTCATAAAATATGTTGAAAAGTATAAATTAAATAATCAAAATAATTTCAAGCTAAAAGTTTACGTTAAATCAATTTTGAAACCGTGAAATTTACCGTAATTTTTAGACACACAACCCCTTTTTTAGCGTCCTAACAATTTCATTAATATATCCAATCGTTTAAAAAAGCATAAGATGACAAACTATTAATATAAGTATTCGTTATCGTTCCCGCGAGCTTCCTAGATGTAAAACACTATATAGGCTAAAACTTAACACAACAATCAAATTTTATCCGTGACCCAAAAAATTAATAGATTGTTACAAAATTCGTAGTTTTGAAAGGCCAGCATCAATGGCCCGTAAATTTAACGGCTGGTATTTATTATTAAAATGTTAATGACTGAATCAAATAATAGTCTTTGTTACGAAATACAAGTGTATTATAATTTAAGTTACTTTTTTTTAAATAAAATATTAGCAGATTTTTTAGTAAATTTACTAATATTTCTTTTACCATTCCAACTAACCTGTATGCTTGTGCTAGGATATGGTTTACAATAGTTGAATGGCGGGATTCAAACCCCGACCTCGTGATCGAAAATCTGTATCCTTAATCATTAGGCTATTGACGCTTAAAACTTTTATTTAAATCAATTAATTTGTAGTGATGTTTTATAATTTCTACGCAAACTCTGGTACACTCCTAAATGTGCTAGATAAGTTTTACACTTGCATTGAGATATCTTGGCAAAGAATAGAATAATATGTAATTTATTTTAAAACCCAGTAAATAATTTATATTCAGCACGGACGGAGTCGCGGACGACAGTTAGTATTGTTATATTGTATACAGTTTCTGCTTCCCAAAATGGCAATATTCTAAAACAAGCGCTAATAATATTGCCCAATTCGTTAAACGAATCCCAACAAACGATAAATCGTCAGTTACATCAACAATGTAAATGCTAATTGTATTACAACGATTACGCACTATTATACAAATTGTTTATTATTGATCTAGCTGTATACCGCGACTATGTCCGCGCAGAATTAAAAAAATAATAACCTACGTGTTCTTCCAGACTATGTTTTCCATCTGTGTCAAATTTCATCATGATTCGTTGTGCCGTTCTGGAGATACCTTGTAATAAACATCCATCCAATCCATCTATCCTGAGATCTGAACTTACCCATTTATAATATTAGTAAGATAAGAATTAAGATTGTACTGGCTGTTGGGCGCGACTCCTTCCGTTCAGAATTAAAAAAAAAAAAATTAGTAGCCTATGAATTCTTCCAGACTATGTTCTACATCAATGCCAAATTTCAACGAGATCCATGCAGTTGTTCTGGAGACACCTTCTAATAAACATCCATCCAAATATTCGCATTTATAATATTAGTAAGAGTTAGGTCTATAGATTGAAATTAAAATTAGATTCTTAGTAAAGTCATAGTTCACATCCGGAACAAAATCTGACTCATCGTAATTTCTTGCTATATAACGATGTACCTAATGATTATTTATAAATTGAAATTGTTTGTTATATTTGTGTTTAACTATGTTATCTACCCTACCTTACTTGTTTATACTTTATATTAGTTAAACTGATATATAAACACGGCTAAACACTCACGTATATTCGTCCGGTGGCGGCACCGACTAGTTTGAGTGAGTGACGGGCCGCGTCCGCGAAATAATACCAGTACTACTCATCTTGATGAAGGGCCCCCGATGGGCTCGAAACTAGTCGGTGCCGCCACGGAACGAATATCCGTGAGTGTTTAGCCGTGTTTATATATACGTTTAGTATAATGTCTCACGAAAGTTTGAATAATTTATATTAGTTGTTAATCTTTTTGATAATAAAATTTTCGACTATACTGTGGTTATGTATCAAAATATGTCCATACAAATTTAATTAAGTTTTCTTTCAAACTATGTTTTACATATATGCCAAATTTTAGCGAGATCCACGCAGTCGTTCTAGAGATACCTTCTTAAACATCTATCCATGCATTCAAACATTCGCATTTATATTAGTAAGATGTCTTATCTTAGTCTTAGGAAAATCCTGAACAGACAGACAATATGTTTTATTTGCATATAGAGCATGGATCTTTAGGATCCTCATACATTCTCTAATATCCTGTTTAATACAACTTATATAAACAACTTGTACAAAACGAAATGATACAAACATTTGAGTGATTGATAAAGCGCTACATGAATTTAGACAGTAAATACATGAAAGTTCATAATATTAATTTAATAACGATCAGAGACAATTTGTTTTTTTATTTTCAAATTGCAGGATTCAAAACACGTGGGAAACGGCAACTCTTACAAGATGATACTGGCACCGCAGGTAAAAATAAATAAAAAAGAATAATAAAAAAAATTGATTCTTTTTTTCGTACACGATCTTCTACAATGGTTCTTTCACAGATACTACTCAATTGAGTACACATTTGATATTGCTATAATTTCAGTCATGTTCCTGTCCATTAACAGAGACTGGTGTCTCACTTGTGAACTCAACTGTATGTAATGCCGCGGTATTATTCATGGCTTTGCTAGAAGCTTACCTTCGAGGTCGCTGCGATATCGCCACTCCCTGCAGTAAAATAGACCCGGTGGACAAAGTAGATGAAGCGTACGACTTTATTGTGGTGGGATCAGGTTCAGCGGGCTCTATTGTGGCTGGAAGAATGAGTGAGATAGAACATTTTAAGGTAAGGGACCCAGTTATTACCTAGCTTTGATTAATAATCTTCTACTGGGTGCTATAAGGTTGTATTCGGTCGGGTATTGTTGCTTATTTTATTTACCCTACCCTACATAACCGATTCGAGGAATGATCTGTCCACATTAGTTATTCCAAATTATTATAATTCAGGGTCTTTCGATTTACATAATTGCAACATTATTGTAGCAAATTTGTTCTTTTTAATTTTTAAATACAGGTCTTATTGCTAGAAGCGGGCGGAGTGGAGCCAATTGGTGCTCGACCTCCCGGTTTCTATCGTAATTTTTGGCAGAATCAGGACATCGATTGGTTATATCGCACTGCACCGGGTAACTACTGCCTCGATCAGAAAGAGAAAGGATGCTTTTGGCCTAGAGGGAAAGTAATCGGTATGTTATTAAGACAAATAATAAATATCCATTATTGGGGTAAATACCCTTCAATGATTGAAATTATATAGTAAAGTTAAGCAATGAATTTCCACCACCAGGTGGCAGTAGTGTGTTAAATGGTATGATGTATCACCGCGGCCATGCAGCTGACTACACAGCTTGGGGTAAAGAATGGTCTTGGGAACATAACTTACCTTTCTTCTATATGACTGAAGGCAATCGACAAGTCGGCACTTTGGTTGATTCACATTATCATTCGGAAACAGGACCGATGCCGGTACAACAAGTAAGTTCTTTATCATTATTTTTCTTTTTGAAAAACATCACGTAAATATATAGGTACAATTCGCAACAGCAATAATTGTTGCAGAAATATATCGATCGACTGGTGAAATATCATGACCACACAGAATATACACTTGAAGTGGAAGTAATTCCGTGTTTCGTATGAGTATGGTTTGGCAGGCCTAATTTTAGTCCCCTTTCTCCTTATAAGAAAGGAGTGGATAGGGGAACTGTATTTGATAGAAGAAGGGACGTATTGTAAAGCGATATCCTCTGTCTGTGCGTTTCCTCCTCTGCGTAGTTTTAGACATTATTAGTTAGAATTGTTTGGCGCGAATGGCGCCCTTTTATTACCAAGTGTCAGAATGATTAGTGAGGGGACATATACGCCGACATTTTAGTAAGGCTAGTGTTGTGCTAGTACACCACCACAGTGTCGAATTTTCTTCCTAACAGTAGATAGCGGTCTCTTTGCTGTTTTGGCGAATTTATGTGGCCGCTTAATCATTTGCCACCTTATAATAAATAAAAGTTAACTAGATAATTCAACAAATATTTCCAATATCCACAGTTCAATTACCAACCTCCATTTCTATACGATATGATGCAAGCAATCAGAGAAGCTGGGTTGCCCGTCATACAGGATATGAACGACCCTAATACTCCTGAAGGCTTCTGTATTGCACAGGCTTTTACTGAGTAAGTAACAATGTAAACTGGTTTCCTTGAGTTTTCGTCTAAAAAAATAAATATTTCTATTTCCTATGAAATTCTAATAAGAACTTTTTAAAAGACTATTAATAATTATTACTAATTATTACTTATTAAGAAGAATGACAAATTTCATAAAAGGTAGGTTATCAAGCTAAGGCGAGCGCGGCATCGATTAAGTCTTTTTCCACTAAAACGACTAGAAATGTTGTTTGCGCGCGGCGTTGCGACTGTAATTTCTATGAGGAGTGTGTACAATCACCTTCATAAATATTTATACAATTACAAAGCTTCAAAAATTTGTATACACGCCTTCGGTTTCAAAAACGTATCCGTTCGAGTGATTCCGGCCATGAATACGTGCGAATGACGAATACGAGTATCCATATTTTTGGCCGAAGATTCTAGAGTTTTTTAAATGTATAAATATTTATGCAGCTGACTGTACCATTTCCATTGATTGACACTGACACGACGATATTAGTCCTGCAAAGCTGTATTCGCAAAATCCGTAAAGCCATGTTGAAGTGGGATTTAACAAAAATAGCGCAATGTTTACAGAAACGGTCAAAGATATACAACAGCGCGAGTGTTTCTAAAGCCGCGTTTCGTACGACCGAATCTGCATGTCAAGACAAACGCACACGTGTTTAAAGTTCTGATAGAAGACAACCACGCGTATGGTGTACAATATTATGACGAAAAGGGAAATATAAAAACTGTTTACGCTACCAAAGAAGTAAGTTAAGCGCCTGCAATATTTACATCCGCAAATTTAAATTATAATAGAATGTGCGGGACATTACTTCTATCAGTCAAATGTCGTTAGATAAGTAGGGGCTGTATAATGAAAATTTTACTTTTTACAACTGTGAGGTTTAGATCGAAAATAATTATTTTTTTAATTGTTTTGCTGTCCCTACTTTTGGATTTGAGAACTACCACGTCACAATATAGTATCGTGCAGATTATTCACAACTTGCTAAACTCAAAGCTTTTCCAGGTAATACTAAGCGCTGGCAGCCTCAGCTCTCCTCACATCCTCTTCCACTCAGGCATAGGTCCCCGAGGTATGCTGGAAGGTTACGGTATACCAGTCATAGCAGACCTGCCCGTAGGTCAGAACCTGAGGAACCATCTCGGCGTGACTTTAGAGCTATTAATGACCAAATACGATCAGAAACGATGCCTGGATTGGAGCGCTTTAGTTCAATATTTGCTGAACAGAGACGGGCCTATGAGCGCCACTGGGCTGACTCAGGTAAGTTACACATTTTTGGTCCACCAATGATCTCTATATAAAAAGCATTTGCTTCGTCTCTTTAAAGTCATCGTAATCATGATTAGTTTGAGTTTCCCAAACCTCTATTAAGTGCCATCAGTGCACAAAATAGCTAAAGTCAAATAGGCACAAAATACTACGACTTTAGTCTGGGTTGTAGAAAATAAGAGGTTATGTTTTCCATTATTGAAATACTTGTACTTATAAAAACTTGTTTTTGTTTCATTCCATTTGTAAGAGACAGTTCACGTATTCCGGCAGTTTTCTTAGGTAAATTAACAATATGTTTGTATTATAATATTTGTGCAGTTGTCAGGACTGCTGTACTCGAGTTTGGCAGATCGGAGTCACAACCAGCCTGATTTACAGTTTTTCTTCAACGGTTTTTATGCGGAATGCTCACAGACAGGCAAGGTGGGAGAACCGGAGGTTATTGGGCAAAAAGGAGTTAATATAAGGTACACTTTTACTTTTAAAAACAATAAAAGTAAACGCTCTAAATAAAATTAAAAAAAAAAAAATTATTCGTATTCGCATCACATTTTTTTTTACTTTACAACTTTTTATGGGCCTTAACTTGGTCGTTTCATTAAAAAAAAACTAATATTATTAAACTAACACGATATGTCAAATTCGTTTAGTTTTGTTTTAAATTTAATTGACGGTGAATTCTTCAACTACCCTACATGGTAATTTGGTTCCCAGTATAAACGCGGTGGCGCTACAGCCGCGCAGTGTGGGTTACATGGTGCTGACCTCCAGCGACCCTAAGGTCCGTCCTGTGTTCTACCCGCAGTATTTCTCACATCCCGATGACATGCTGTTGGTGAAAGACGCAGCAAACTACGTGCACAGGATACTAAAAAGTCATGTAAGTATTATTTACGACCAAACGTAGTTATACAACTAAAACATTTTTTTTTAATTAGTTAAAACTGTTTTTTCTTGTTTATGATTCTTGTATTTGTGATTAACATTATTAAGGAAATTTAGAGGTTTTTAATTTTTCAAACCACATAAAAAATTTGTATTTTCAAAGTTATAATATACAAGTTCTTCTACTTTACTTATTAAAACATTCGTGAGACATGGCCGGTATTAGGTTGGGAGCGATTGGTCAACCGCTCAGGGCGCTAGATAGAGCGGGCCGCGGACGAGAGCGAAAGCGTGCCCGTGGTCCCGTCCCGATGCTTTGGAGGAACAGAGGGGTTTAGTGGGTATGCCTCCGCTATGGAGGAGAATCTCACATAACTACCGCGTCCCCCCCGGGGCGCGGAGTATGCATAAAGCATTCCCCTCTGAAAAAAAAGGCGCTAGATAGAAAGGGGCATCATGGGTCTTCGAATTAAAGTCTCACGTAACTCAGTTAAGCCAGGGTAGCGGGTAACCCCCGCCCCTTCTCCCTCCACGCATGATAAAAAATCTCTCCAAGGAAGCTAATAGACCTAAAACTGTTACTGCACCCGACTACGCGTAAAAAAAGCTATTAAGTAAATAAATTTTCTGTATATGAATATAATTTGAACAGACGCTACGTCATAAATACGGGATAAAGTTGCATCCTGGGTTCGCAAAGCAATGCACAGCAGCGGAGTGGAGTGAAGAATGGCTGGAGTGCGTCGCGCGAGTTGCCACTGACCCGCAGAACCATCAGGTCGGCACCGCTGCTATGGGACTTGTGCTAGACCATACTTTAGCCGTGTATAATATAAAAGGTATGTCCCATATATTAACACGTTCAACGCTTTTTGTTATGATGAATTGATGTTAGGTAATGTGTTCGAAAGTTGGTACACTCTTAATGACCCTTGAAGGCCTCACTTCCTAGGATGGAAATACTGAATCGGCAACTTAATTTTAACATAGTTGGCACTGAATGTGTTAAACATCACAATATTTCTTAATTGGAGGGATAAAAAAGTATTTACAAAAGTATTAGAAAGGGCAATTCTGTTTTCTGACTTTAAAAATCCATCGAAGCACCAACTATTTAGTATTCAGTTATTTTGTACGCTGAACAAAGTTCAAAGATAATGGTTGCAGTTTCAGGAGCTGTTTATTTACGGTTACGGTTTGTTCACATTTTCCCCATTAAAAGGTTCAAGGAAGTAGTCTTTTGAGTTATCTAATAAATATTTTCTAGGTCTACGAGTTATAGACGCATCTGCAATACCAAAGCAGCCAACAGGCAACCCACAGGGCGTGATCATGATGGTCGCCGAGCGTGGTGTCGACTTTATCAAGAAATACTGGGCCTCGTATTTATAATGGACAGGCTATAAAGTCAAATTATTGTGCAAAATTAGTTTGCAAATCTTTTCTTTGTTTGATACTTTGTGAAAATATATGTATTTTCCATAGGTTTCATCCTATATTTTAAATCAGTTTTTCAACGAAATTGATAGGCATGATGGGATTGTGGCGTTAATCATTTACCGTGAGTTTCTGAGACCAAAATTCCAGTTTAATACATCTGTTTTGTCAAATTTGAAAGAGATGACGATATGTTTTATATCGAGATTTTGATGACAGAAACAAACGGTTAGTCAATCACCCCAGTATGTCACTATCGACAAATTATAAAGAAAAGCACGTAGTTAATAAATACATTTTTAATAATTTTAACACACGGCACATTATTTATTACACGTTTTGTATTACTAGAGCAATAATAGTGTTATGTTTACCGTAATATATGCAGAAACCTTTGTAAATAATAATTTAACGATACTGTAGCACTTGAAATAAGTTAAAATTAGTGTTAGATAAAACCAAAATTCATTTTATTGAATTGAATTTACGTGGATAAGAATGTGATACCGGCAGAGGATTAGAAAGAGATGGATGGATGGATCACTGACGTCTATACTTGGACAGGCTATAAACCGTAGTATTTTGTGCCTATTTGATTTTCACCATTTCTGTGTGAAGGTGAGGATTTAAATAAATAATAGAGATAGAATTTACTGTCAGGGACTTTAACGGGCGAGTTTAAATCGTAAAAATACAAGAGCTGTCATTACCAAGCGCAATTCATTTGTAAAGATCAGTGACTAGACGGAGGACCAAGTCTGGCGCGCTCACCCTACGTGAGAGGAATAAGGACGGCTAATTTACATGAATCTTTAATTTAATATCGTTACTTCTACCTTTAGTTTATCGAATTTTTTATTTGAAACTATGTTATGATCTCAGATTTTAAGTGAATTAGATTTAAATCATTGATATATTAATAATAAAATTAATTATTAAGACTTTGTTTTTATTTTTAAAAAATACCTCTAACTTGTTTTTCAGTTACCTAGTCCCTTGATTCACAGATGTTTTAAACAGTGGTGAAAACACAATATTTATAAATTTAAGCAATTCAAACATGAATCACGGTGCAGATTTCATTTAAATGAGTCAATCTTAAAATATTTTACCTCGAAGTAACAATGACAGACGAGAGACGATGATTATATTTAACTTGGGTAATGTTCCGTTATTTTCAAACATGTTCCAACAACATATTGCTATCTCTGTTTAATCAATGAAAATGAGAGAGACAAATGATAAAATATTTTGTATTGGTTGGTATTTAACAAAGCAAACTTACAGCACACAACTGTAGATGAAAAAGTTCATATGAACTGATATAAAAAAGTTCTGAATACAATTTTATAGAATATTTTCGAGCACACAATTTTCTGTGTAATTCTGACTTTTGGTGGAATATAGTTTTAAATTCTGGAACAATCTATAACGCAAGAAGTTTTTAATAGCCTATTAACGTTAAACTATTTTTGTAAGCAACTAATTAACCGTTGCCCATACAAAGCTACTACCTATAAAACCTCGTTTGCAGTAAATTCGTAAAAATGGGTGCAAAAAAAATAAAACTCCATTATATTATTGATAAAATTTATAAGTACGTAATATTTAAATAAATACAAGATTATATTGTTGCACACAATTAGTAGGTTAAAGTGCATAGACAATTTCATAATAAAAAAAAAACAGAAATACATAAATGTGAATTAAACACAAACCAGAAAACTAACATTTTTTACAAACCAATTAAGGAATGATAATAATACTTAGCTTAGTCAATCAAATAAAATGCTTTTAGAAAAAAAAAACATGTATATTTAAAAACTTGACAGCTAATGGAAATGTTTTTGAAAAAAATGCAATCAATTTGAAATGCAAAACTCTTAGAAACTACATTTTGTAGCACCTTGCTATCTTTCGAGATTATATGCATGTCTCATTGTTAAAACTTATTTCTAAACTTATACCAATATGTCAGTTTGACAGCAGACATTTTAGAAATGTTAAAACGACTGACTAATCCATAAAGCTTAAAAAGAATCCATATATTTCATATTTAACCTCAATATTTCGTAATAGAACAGCAAAATATTATTTTATGTATTACATTATGAAACAAGAGTACATTGTTTTGTTCTACATTTTTAATCAAGTGACGAAACATATCCTCAAATATTTTTTATTTTTAATTCTTATGACCACCATTGAACTTTATATATCTGAAATGCCAGTACTCATAATACAAAAAACTCAATCCATAGACAATTGACTTAGAATATAAAGATAAAATTGGATGGTAAATATGGGTTGATATTTTATAATAACCTGCTTACTGTTCATCCTTGTCCTTAGCACCGTGCTTCAAGATACGCGTGAATTCGACGTAATCGAACAAGCCATCACGTATGGGTGCCTCTCGGAGCATTTCATCAACATCATCATCGGTGAACCTATCACCCATTGTGGTCAGTAACTCACGAAGCCTCTCCTCAGCAATCACACCATTGTTTTCTTCATCAAAACATCTGTTAACAAATTATTGTTAGATTTCCACTGTCAAAAGACTTGTACAAAAACATCAAATCTTTACACAAAATACATTTGTGGATTTGATGGAACTTAGTTGGTTTATGTTTTGCTTATCATGCTTGTTACTCACCCAAATGCATTCTTAATGACATCCTCAGGGTCAGTGCCTTGGAGACGTTCACCAAACAATGTAAGGAACATGGTGAAATTGATAGGTCCCGGAGCTTCGTTCATCATATTTTCTAGATAGTCCTCTGTTGGATTTTTGCCTATAAAATAAAGAACATTAAAAATATTTATTCCTAATAAATATATTGTGACAAATTCAACAAATAAAAATTACTTATTTTGGTAATGAAGCTTATCTTAGCTTTATATATATAAATACAAGTTAACTAAACATTAAAACAAAGTAAACATACCAAGTGATGCCAACATATCATGGAGGTCATCTTTATCAACAAAACCATCACGATTTTGGTCAATCATGTTGAATGCTTCTTTGAACTCTGCAATCTGTGCCTGATCAAACATAGCAAATACATTTGATGTGGCACGCTGGGCGCGCTTTTTGTTGGTGCCACGGCGGCCTGCGGTCTTTCTGGACGACATTATCTATAAGAAAAAAGAAATCGCCTAATCAAAGAGGTCTCATATCTCTATGACCATTTTCATAAATATTCTAAGTCTAGCTTAAAACAATCACAATCAATTTACTTGCAAATGTAGAATTATGGGTAAGAATACGATAATAAAGCACACATAGAAGTTATTTGATTATTTTAACCATTAAAAAAATAATTAAAAACCAATAAGTCTTACGTTATATGCTGAAGACGACGATATTCTCGTAGAAATTTAACGGAAATAAATTAACGGAGCAGCCAGTTTTTAACAACAAGATGTTAAAACCACGTATGTTATAAGTTAAAAATAAATTCTATCGCGAAGCAAGCACGACAATCGCTTGCTACCCGTCACTCTGCACGTTAACGTTCATTAACCACAGGCTGACTCATGCATGCTGACATTATCACAAAATTTTCAACGAATTACGTTAGGCGACGAAACTCGAACTTAAAATATGTAGGACACAATGTCACAATCTCAAATACCCAAGAATACCTTTTATGGTAGTGCATTTTAAATCGCCCTGTTTACTCAAGGATGTTCTTTAAGAAAACCATCTGTTCTACATTTTTAATAGTATAACACATAATATTATCAAAAGTTATACTTACAAGGTATTTTAATGTTTTGTTCTCGGTAACAAAGAAATAAAACAAGTAGAAATATTATTTTAAGTTTTCGTAAAGAATGACTAACTTTTTGTCCAAAATATCAAAATATATGTAGTGTCCACAGATAAACATTTAAATTATTCACTTGTACAGATTCTCTAAACTTTGCAGAAGAGATTGCCTTTACCTTTCTTAAAAAAAAGTTATTAAAGAAAAAAAACGATAGAAACGTAGAAACCGTATTTATCAAAAAACGTTTTATTACATTACATTTTTAAGTATGCAAAAAAATGTTGGTGGAAAATTAGGCAAAAGTCAAATCGTTGCATAACTTTTAAATAATTACGTTCCTGTCAATGTCACCTGTAATTTCAAGGTTTTTGTCCAAAACAAAATGAAAAAATTACAGGTTTAATCTGGCCTCCGTTATCCTGGATAACAGTAAATCACCCTTAAAGGGTCTTGTTTAATAGGTTTAATTAATATCATATTTGGGTACAAGTAAGTTGGACAATTTAGTAAAGTTTATAACCAAAGCAATAACTTTGTTGTAATACATATTGCGTATTATTTCTAACTTACCCTGTGTATATATCTTTAAATAGATGTTGAGACAAAGGCAGCAGAAGATAATTTTAAGTGCTATTCGTAATATATCTTCAAGACCAAGGCTATGCGCTAGTCACTATGATGTACTCGGTGTTACGCCAAAGTCAACACAAAATGATATTAAATCAGCCTATTACAAATTATCCAAGTTATATCACCCCGATATATCGAGTGTAAGTATCATACAATATACATCAATGAAATAATTGATTTTTTAATTACATTTAATATTGATTATCTACATTTACTGATAACAGAGCCTAGTCCGCAACAGTGTTAAATCAGAAGTAGTGCAACATCATCTTATGCCTTAATGCTGATAAACCTATGTTTCCTCTCTACTAAACCATTCTACCAGTTTTAAATCACATCCAAATCATGGGATAATTTAGAAATTTATTCTATAGTATTATTCCACACTGATACTAGAAAAGCAGTGACAATTTTTACCATAGACACATCATCATAATCTCTCTTAAGGTTGTGGCTTTTTATGGCCGGTTATGGGAAGAATGAGTTTGAATTTAATATTTATGTTTTCAATGTCACTTGGTAGTGTTCATTGTATATGCACTTGATTCAAACAACTATTAGAAAGTAATCATCATTTATCTTTAACTTAATTTAAATAAAACATTGATGCCCCTTGATATTGCTGTAAATGAAATATATCATTAAAAAATTATTGTATTACAGGATGAAACATCTGCTAAGAAATTCAGAGCTATAACAGAGGCATATGAGGTGTTAGGAAATATTAAATTAAAAAAAATGTACGACAAAGGTGAGCAAAAGATGAAATAAATTTAAAGCATAAAAAGTGTACATTGATGTTAAGTTTGAAAAATTAAACTTTTATTCTGAAGTTAACTGATTTAATTGATTTCATCTCATAGTAACAATTTAACTCAAAAAGCATACATTGATTGTTGGAATATGAATAAGAAGGAAGTAATACTGCTGATAAAATACATATGTGCAAAAGCATAGTTAATATAATTGAGATCCTGTATAAGGAAAAGGAATTATTCAAACTTTCGTGAGACATTATACTAAACTAATATATAAACACGGCTAAACACTCAGAAATAATTCCAGTAATGACAATATTGTATACTAGCTGTCACCTGCAACTATGTCCGTGCGGAAAAAAGAAATGAGTAACCTATGTCTTCTTCCAGACTATGTTCTATTTTCAAAATTCATCAAGATCCGTTGACCCATTCCGGAGATACCTTCCAAGAAACATCCATCCATTTAAACTTTCGCATTTATAATATTAGTAAGATTATTGTATAAATGTATTTCAGGTTTGCTAACCGGCAGGGAGAATACAAGTAGAATGGATTATACTCCCGACACTGAACCAGATGATCCAACACTTAAGTTTTACAGATCACATTCTAAACGACAAGTAGCACCAACCATGGATGGTAGAACACCAATCTACGACTTTGATGCATGGTATGTTGCAAAAAAGATTTTTTTTACGAATTCAATTGATGGCAGTAAATAAAGTCCAGCTTGATACCTGTATGCGTTCCTGAGAAAAAAGGTTTTGATAGACAGATGGACGGACAACAAAGTAATACTATAAAGGTTTTTTTCCATAGGAGCTACAGAACCCTAAAAACTGACAATATTGACAATAGTTTGTTGACTGATTTTAAAAGTGAATTGCAGGTCAAAACAACACTACGGTGATTTATTGCAAAAGTCCATCAAAGATAAAGAGTTTCTTAAAAAGAAAGCAGCAAAAGTTAGAGAGTTGCAGCAGGGGACACAGCAAGAAACTTTATTTTACACTCTATTCGGTGTTGGTTGTCTATTCCTGTTTCTTGTTGTCTATGGTCAAGATGATTACGACAAAGACCGTGTTGTTAAAAATATTACCGCGAATAAAGAAACCATAGACAAGTAAATATCAAGTCCACTTAGAACAATTGTTATTAGATAATTATTTTTTTAATATTGTTAGTTCCAGTTGATTTTGCTTTGAGCGACTAAATATAACTTAGACTATATGTATATATTGTACATATTTAGATATCTCAACTTTAAATTACTAAAGCAATGTTTATAAAAAAAATGCGTTTTTGTTCAAACAAAAAAAAGTACCTCGATTCTTGTATAGTGTTAGGAAGAAAATCCGTCACTGTGCCGGTGTATCGCAACACTAGCCTTATTAAAATTTCAACGTTTATGTCCCCTCACTAATCAATCTGACATTTGACTTTTTCACGAAAGCTCGCCATTCCAAATAATTCTAACCAATGCGTAATAGTAGCAATTATTAACCGTGAGTTTCTGAGACTGAAATTATCTCTGTTTTGTTAAAGATAATGAAAGGGATGATGATATGTTTTACGCATAAATTTGGTATCAGAAAGTCACGGTCAATGACTTAAATTGAAACTCCATTTAATTTAATTATAATTATATTCGTAACATAAATACATATCTGATTTTAAAAAATGCAATCCTATACACTTAGTCTATACACCAAATTATTAAACTCTCCTAATTGAGATAGTTTTTTTTTCACAAAGAATAAAAGGATTCTTTTAATTAATTAAAAAAAAAGTTCTTAAAAATAATCACATTATATCAACCCATGCCACGAAAATAAGCATATTTTATGACAACTCGATATTTATGCGTAGACATAACTAAAACATTTATGTCTTAAATTAATGTAACTAAATTGACATAGTAATTTTATCGCTATAGTATCTATGACGCACAATCATTTACTTTACACGACTATCATGTTTTTGCGCACGCGTAGTACGTATATCTAGGTTCTTTAATTATTCTGATGAACGTTTGATTGCTTATTAAAATTGTTTATAAAAGTTTCGTTGTTTACAGCAGACAAAGTGACACCAAACGAAGTATTACTTACCCTTTTAGTAATTTACTGGTTACCTAAATAGAATCTTAGTGCATATTTCAAATACTGAATCTAAACTAAGGGCTCCCTTAGTGACCAGTTCGGTCTTAGTGAGTAATCGAGAGTAAATTTGGCATTCCGAACTTGAGTGTGCTTGGGAGCGATTACGTGCAGATATATTTTTGATATCTTAAAATTATGAATAGTGAAATTTACATATTAGGCATGTGCATAACAAATTTTACATCGCAATCAATTATAATTACAGGATTTATATATAACTAAACAACGAGATGTAAATAGTATAAAGCTTTTCAATATATTTGGCGGCTCAAGGTCAACTCTCTCCCCAACATTTACGCCTTGCTATTCATAATATTGTGTTCTGTGTAAAGTTCCACGCCTCTAATATATTTGAAAAATACTATACCAAAACTGATTTATTAGTAGGACCTGGATAAGCCCAAGATGACTAACAGTGGGTTTCTGACATCAAAACCTCTGTATAAAATATATCTTCACCCCGTCTTTCATCTTTGACAAAACAGATAACAATATATTTTGAACGAAGATTTTGGACTCAGAAATCCATATTTTTCTTGCTGATAGAGTCTTCTCTCTAACCCGAATCACTTATGAAGGTCGTCCGTTGGGACCGGATTCATACTTATTCAGATTTAACTGTTGTAACAAGTCGATCCATCAAACAAAAACAGAGATGAACAGTTGACATCGTTCCTGGTCTCTGCATTTAGAAATTAGATTAAAAAAAACTGGTCGTTTATTAATAGAAATGAAAACATTATTTAATTTAATCTATATTATTTGCCTACTTAATACAGTAAGAATCACATTCCGTCTACATAAGCACCACTTTAAGCGGACAGTTGTGTATTACAAATAAATTTATTTATGATAACAATTGACGTAAATTAAATTACTGATAAACGTATAAATACCAAATACATAAGGAAAATAAAACATTCAAGAGCTAAAGTAATTATTATAGTCTCTTTTGAAATTATCAGTCTAATTTATTTTGAGAAAAGCAACGGAATCCTGTCTTTTTTATGAAATGAATGAAGATATTTAATACGTTAAAATCGGTTTCTGACTGATAATCAAAGAAAAATTAATAATTCAATGTACATTTTTGTTTTTATCTTTCAATATTGATGAAATTGAATCTAGCCCTTTATTACTAGAACACATTCTAATATATTGAATTTAAATTTTATATGAAGATTATTCATTTAATTAAAAAATAGTCTTAATTTATTCATACAATCCAATTTAAATTTCTTTTGAATATTTTTTTTAAAATAATGATTCCATACAACAATGACTAACCATGGGTTTCTGAGACTAAAAATGTTGATCTTGTTTTGTCAATGATAAAGACAGAAGACGATATATTTTATACATATATTTTGGTCTCAGAAACCAACGGTAACTATCAAATATCTTCCCTAACTTGAACTAAATTAGAGATTTCCAATACATCACAATTGTAATAATTCCCTCATATTCAAATATTCAAAAAATTATATTAATCTAGTTTATTGAACCTTTTTATTATTAAATAGGTACTATTCATATCCTTGATATTTGCATTAGCCACAACTGTTTATTTTTTAATTTTAATTCCTGTGTTTTAAAGTAGCCAGTTTTAAATCGCGACTACATTAAAACCTTAAATCAATTAAAAACTAAACATTACTATTATAATTGATTACAAAAAAAACGACAAAGTATTTTATTATGTACAAATTGTACTGGCTTACGGGAAGTGAAAATGAAATTATAAAAAAATTATAAAAAAAAACTTAATTGTAATTGAATTTCGAAGCATTGTCGAGTACTTTTTACGACATTAATATAAAAAATCACGATCCACATGATAATAAAAAAACTTATTTACGTAATTAAAAATGGTTACCGTACATTCCGGGCATTGGCATATTTAAAGGTCCAACTGGGTATGGTACGCTTGGTACATTCTGAGCATAACTCGGGTACGGCAAGAATGGTTTAGCTAGGCCATTACCGTAAGAACTTTGACTTCCAGACCGTAACAATTCACTCATTTTGTCCGCTTTGAATTTCTGTAAGTGCATCTTCTTGCGAATTGGTTCAAAATCTTCAAGAAACTTATCAACATCAACTTTCCCTGATAGAAAGTCTTGTGCAATATTTTCGGATTGTTCTTCTGATTCCGCTGCAGCTGTTTGAAGCAGTGCTAACGTTGTATCCGGTGATATACCAGCTGATTTATTTTCTGAAATGAAATGACTTATAGAGATTTATTGCCTATTCAGGTATATATTAAAAGCGTCAATAGCCTAATGGTTAAGGGTACGGATTTCCGATCACGAGGTCGGGGGTTCGAATCCCGCCATTCGACTATCGTCGTAAATCATATCCTAGCATAAGCCTGGAGCTTAGTTGGAATGGTAAAAGAAATATTTAAAAAAAAATTGTATTTGTAACCATAGGCATTTAAATATGAATAAAATAATAAATGTGAAAATTAGATTCTGAAGGATAAAAAATTAAAAAATAAACTTACTATATTCATCTAAAAGTTCTTGAATATGATTACATAACTGTTCACCAAGTTCCGATTTTTGTTGTACTTGACTTTTTAACTTTTCTAATTCAGGTTCCTGGCTCAGATTAAACTCAGCCAAGGATCTGTTGCTGGCAATCATCATTTCCTTTTCTGTCTCCCAATCTTTCACCTATGAATAGTAAATATTTATTAAAACGGGACTTTTAAATGCCTCATTTAAATCAAATAAAGTAAACAATGCAATTTCATTAACATAGTACTATGAATTTATTATCTTACTAACATTATAAAGGTGAATATTTAGATGGACTGATGGATGTCTGTTTGTAGTTATCTCCGGAATAGCTACATGGAATTTGTTGAAATTTGGTATAGACAGAACTTAGTCTGCGTTCCGTTCCGTGCGGATGGAGACACAGGTGACAGCTACTTATTATTATTATAATTTTTTTTTAAATTTCTTAATACAAAAATCTGTCATTATCAAAAACAAGCCTAAATTATCTACTAGAACTGACCTATATTTTACTGATTAATTGTGTCTATTTTTATCTATAAACTGTTATAATTAACTCTGTATTCAGAACAATGGAAACAAAACAACAATGCATATTACTGGCTAACAACAAAGATGAGCAACATTTTGTTACAAACATCCTTTGTTTGTCTTATAAAACCTTATTTGTAAACAATCTGTTGTTAATAAATACTATTGTTTATGTAATTACTGTGTATCTTCATCAATTATGTTTTTTTTAATGTAAATAAGCAAAACTTTATTTGGATTTTCATGTACGAAAATAGCTACTGAGAGTTCAGTCCTCAAAAACTTTTTACAAGCTTTGTAATTCATAACAAAAATATTATTTTTGAAGAGCAACAAGTACAAACTTGTATTCAGTTTCTATTGCTTGACCTAATGATGTTTACAAAAAACATTAGATGTAAGTACAAATATTTGTATAGACAATAAAGGATACTTTATAATCTAAATAATTACCTGTTTTACGTCTTTCAAAACTGCATCAAATTTTGTATCATCGTTGAGTATTTCCTTTAATTCGTCAGAATTCAAATGATCAAGGAAACCTATAGCTGGGGAGAAGTCCGGTTGAATCATCTTGATCGCAATAATTCTTATTCGACACAGCACAATCAAAGCTTGTTCTCAAAAAACTGTTACAAGTACACAAATAATATTGTGCTAACAAAATTTCCAGATCTAGCGTTTAATTAATAGATAAGGTTTTTACAATTTAATAAAAATTATTACAATTACGATACATTGTTGAATTGACATTAATTCCAATGTCAAAATGTCAAACAAATAAACTTCAACCTTTCGTCAAAGGCCGACGGTTTGCTCGCCAAAGACTAAATAAAAGAATTACACGGACACTTATATAAATGCATTTGAAAATGCTTCTTCACAATACAAATTATCTTTTTCATTAATATTTAAATATTATAAAAATTCTACAAATAAAATTGATTCATGTAGAAAAAAAATCCTAATTTACAAATGAAGTTCACGAACGCTGCAATGTGATTGACATATGTTTTCAAATCAACTGTCAATGTCACTTTCTGTCACTACAATTTTGGTGTCTTGTCAATAATCGTCACATAGTCAATAAGTACATTAATAATTAATAATGTAACAAATTTATTACATTTATAGTATTAAATCAATTAGAATAATACTGAACCGATGAAGAACAATATTCTATACTTCAGCTTACAAAGATATATTTACATTCTAGTCAGAAATGTCATTTATTGACTCGTCCTTTAACGTAGAAATAGTGTACAATTTTTATCTTAAATTTATAGCTGAGACTTTGCTATATTTAAGAAATTTTATTTTATACATAAGTTTATGGATCGCTGGCTACCTTTGTGTTTGTTGTGTTGTGTACCGACGATATGCAAGGAAGTTACCTACGCGAATTCGTGGAGCACTCGGTGCCAAACGGGTTCTTCTAGTAATAGCGCACCCGGATGACGAATGCATGTTTTTCGGGCCAACAATATTCAGATTATGCGAACAGGGTGCTGAAGTCTACATATTATGTTTATCAAATGGTGAGTACGATTTTATGTTGTCTAACATGCTTACCTTGGCTCTATTCCATTTGTTACTATGAAACGTATCTGTGTTGTGTAAATCCTTCAAACTAAAAACTCACAAGTCACTTTATATGATATGTGAAACTTACATCTTCAAAATTATGGTTAATTAGATGTTTGATAATTTATTTTATTCAAAGTCAATTGAATGTGTGTAACATCCTATAACTAATTACCCTTATTACATATTTTAGGTAATTATGAGGGCAAGGGCAATATTAGAGAAGAAGAGTTATGGAATGCGTGCAGAGTACTTGGAGTTCCTGAAGGAAATATTTATCTTATTAATGATACAAGAATGAAAGATGATCCTAAAGTACAATGGCCGGTGCAAGTTATAGCTAAACTTATACACCATCATGTTGAAGCATTAGAAGTTGACACACTAGTCACATTTGATAGAGGTGGTATTTCATCTCATCCAAATCATTCCGCAGTATTTTATGCTGTTGCTTATATGTTTGTTGAGAAGAATATGCCTAAAAGTAAGTAATTTACTGTAATAAATTGTAAGTATTAGATATCTACTTCTTGCTAATATTACAAAAGCAAAAGATTGGATAGATGGATGTTTGTTCGAAGATATCTGGAATGTCTCATTGGATCTTGATGTAATTTGGCATAGATATAGAACACAGTCTGGAAGAACACATAGGCTACTTTTTTTTTCAATTTTGGGCGATAGCTAGTGTATTATAAAATGTATACTGGGGTCTGGAGTAACATTATTTAATTTACTTTTATAATTTAAAAATTATACTTATTACTGTTTCAGGATGCACAGTCTACACAATGGATTCTGTTAATATTTTGAGAAAGTATATGGGTTTTTTAGATTTACCGCTAAGTTTTGTGCTGTCTTCTAAAAGGTTTGTTAACATATTATATTAATTATTGTTTTGGGAAGTATAACGTTTTATATAAAAGTAGTTGTTGCCCGCAACTCCATCGGAGAGCCATTAAAAAAATTTATAAAAAAAATTATATGAATATTCAATAAGTTTGAGAATCAGTGACCTAATATTTTTTCATATAGCGGATAGTCGCGGGCGACAGCTAGTGTATATTATATTATTTTACTGCTGATTTCCGGTATAAAAACACTTGTAAAATGAACTTTGCCTACATATAAAAATTTTATACTCATGTCACAATTTTACAATAGTATTTGAACATTTTCAGATATTTCCTCCGTTGGACGGAAAGTCGTCGTGTGACGCGTGCAATGAAGCAGCACAGATCACAAATGGTGTGGTTCCGGTATTTATATGTTATTTTCTCTAGATATATGGTGATAAATACATTAAGGAAGATAAATCTAGCTGATATTGAGTTAGAACTTGAAGTTGATGATTGAATTTTAATATACCTTTATATACAAACATTATCTATGTTTGGGTTCTTATTTTTTATGTACAGTGTACTATTTACTTACCCGATTTGGTGAAATGTCACTTGACACAATGCAATCGAAAACTTGTCATAGCGACTTTGATATGTGCTAAATTATAATTATTATGGTTGGTTTCTGAGACCGAAAACCCTGTTCAATACACACATGTTATGTTTGACAGAACAGGAATAATAATATTTGTTATAGAAGGATTTTGGTTTCAGAAACCATCGGTTAGCCCTTATTGCATGGGAACTTTTTTAATTCCTTGATAAAGTCAACATTGTCAAGTTGAATCGAGCGATGAACACTTTAATATAACTGCTTTATAAAAAACGCCCTTGCAAATTAGGGCTTAAGTTGAGTTTGCTGTATATTCGATTTAAGTGGAAAGCCAATTTATTTCTTTGTACCTTTAGGTTAATTGTAACATATCAATGGTAGTCGGCTAGAATTTTGGAATTAGGTTTCTTCTTTGTTGTAGCAAGATCTCATTTATAGATTATAAAAAATAACAATATTCTATGTTAGTTTTTCCAAATCGCTACATTCGAGTATAAACCTTATTATAACTCCGTCTCTTTGAAATAAAGATGAAGAAAAAATGTGTAAGCAGAGTAAAAAATAAGTTCTGAAATATTTTGTTTTCTAAAATTTTACAGCTGTCCTTTATAACCAGTGTTTTACGTTATAGTCAAATTCAATGGAAATTAATAATTATTACAAACATATCTAAATAACACATTGTTTGCATTTGTTTTTAATAAGTCTGTAACTACAGACTTATTAAAAACAAACATGTTTCTATCATCATACTGAATGCGAATGTTTAGATGGATGGATGTATGTTTGAAGGTATCTTCAGAACGGCTGAAGGGATCTCGATAAAATTTACGTATAGAGTCTGGAAGAACACATAGGCTTTATGTTTTTTTTAATCCGCGCGGACGGAGTTGCGAGTGACAGCTAATTAATTTATACACTATAACTTGCTAAAATAAATCCATAGACAATAATTGACATTATTAGCCAGTGACATTTGTAAATATATTCTCTAATTTCCATTAAATTTGTCTATATATTGTAAAAAAATTAAATGGAAAAGTATTTTTTATTGTTTAATGTTTTTTGTAATCTGTACCGCAATCAATTTTGCCATGTTATATCGTGATCGTCCTTTAACTTAATTATTTATTAAGATAATAAATGTTTTTTTTTTATTACAAACTTAGTTTGTACTTTTAAACACCTTATTCTAAGGACAATAAGAATTTACCAAACATTTAAGTTGAAATGTCCATTGTGTATTTTCCTTCCCTTTTTGCCACTGAGGGTCTCGGAACCTACCCTGAGCTAGGGGTGACTAGGCCACTAACCACGCTGGCCCAGTGCGGGTCGACTTCACACATACCTTTGAATTTCTTCTCTGATATGTGTAGGTTGCATCACGATGTGTTCCTTCACCGTAAGAACATCGGATAAATGTACACATGTAAATCGAAAAACACATTGGTACATGATGGGATTCGAACCCAGGACTTGCAGTCTACTTAACCTCTGAGCCACTGAAAATCTTACATAACTCACCATTTTTCAAAAACAGCATCTATTCCGTTGATTCTTGATATGTTTTTAAGCGAAAAATCCTATTTCTAACACGTTCAATGCTACTTTATTTACGTATTAATTTGAAATACAAGAGCAGATGATATAAATGTGTAATAGTGTGTCTATTTAAGATAGATTAGTTTGACAATTCACTAGAGATGGGTTGATTAAAATTGGTTGTGAAAATTTTTAATTTTTGATGGTTCTCATAGAACTCGCAATCGAAAATTTCGTGACAACTGTTTTTGATTTACAACATAAATGAAATTGTTCCTTTTTATGTCAATTTTATTCTTCAAAATTACGTAGAAAAATAAAATATTACACCAGAAATTGAGATGTTAAGAAATAAATAGAGCTTTTTTAAATGTTTTTTTAGTTGATTGCGCGAGACATAACTAAATATCTATAATAAATTCAAAAAGAAATAGTATTATTTGTTAGATTAATATTATTACAAGACCGATTATCGATAGTTTGTAATGCGCGTACGGTCGACACTATGACAACCGTCCATGAAGTACAACATTAATCGTCATACAAAATTAATTCGATACTTTATAGGCGTCAGTTGTCAAACTAATGTATATTAAATAGACACGCTATAAATGGCCATTTAGGAAAAATTCAAAGACAAATTATTCGATTAAATTATATTTATTTTGTTGGCCTTTAAAGTCGACGGTACATTTTTTACTACAGTTGTTTATTTCAATACTTTATATACTTACATATCGATGCGAGAATTTTTTTTTTAATTTAGCTAAATATTAGAAATTGACAATTTTAGCTTTCTATTGTGTAAATATTGCTATTAACTGTGCTCTGATCTGTTTTTATATATTTATAAATAAATAAGGAAGGAGGAATAGGATTTTTTTTTTCATCTCAGATTAGTCATCGGTTTACAATTATAATGAAATAACTATATTTTATCGTCTTCTTAATAATAATTATACTAAATTTAAAATATCTAATTATTCTTTTCAAAATTTATGTAAACAGTAACATAATCTGTATCTTAGTAGTGGTTCGAAATTCAAACTAAGATTCAGATTTAAAAAAAAAAAGTTTTTTTTACTTAACACGTTAGCTGCCATGTCGGACTATATGTCCGACAAGCTAATGTTTCAAACAGGCCGTATCGGACTTTGTGTCCGACAAGCCATACTTCCATTCGCCTCACTCCTCGCTGTGGCTTTTTAATCGAATTATTGTATACAGCGTGACCTGCAAGGTCCCATTCAAATGGTTTTGGACAAAATTAAAAAAAAAATCGTTTTTCGAAAAATCATTATGGCAGCTATCGTGTTAATATTCATTAGAATATATTAGTTGTGTTTAAAAATAAACCGAAGACTAATAGAAAATAAAAAAAGGATAGCAATCATAGCAATGTAAGCAGATATGTGCAGTTCGCACGAAAATAAAATAAAAAATCTGAAGTGTACTTAATTTTATTTGGTAACCGCAACAAAAAAAAGCTTTAACAATTATCAAAGCGGAAAGCTTTAAATTATATTTTTTTTATTATTATAACTTAATAATAAGCCCAATTCTTTTGCACCGTCATAGTGAAAATATTTTTATTATTGTGTGATTGGACTTTATATCTAGAAAAGCGAGTTTATTTTCAGCCATAAAACCATTAAAATAGCTAAAAATGTTACTACATCGAGAAAATGTAAAGTTTTAAGAAAATTAAGTACTTTACATTTATATAAGAACTTTAGAAAAATATAAAAACCAAAAAACAAATAATTAAAAAGCACTAAGCAACGCTACGCGTGTCTAAACTACACTGTAAGACGGCCAAGAAATAAAAATCACGCTGTTTAAATTTCATAAACAGAAAAGAATAACAACTCGTGCACAATAACATGCGAACTGAGACCCATGACGTCACACGACGACATGAACCAGATCGCTGTGAAAAGAACTAGAATAAGGGTGATCGGGTGCATTTGACGCAAGTGTTATGTTATTGTGCACGCGTTCTACAGAGTGCATTAAGCATGAAACTCTTTGCATCATGGCGCCATAGACAAATTCTACTAATAAAAAAAACTAAATGAATTTGATTATTTTATTGAATCTCTGTGAGACCTGATTCAAATTAAAAAAACACGTGCCTATACCGGCACCGTTTAATTCATTAAAAAAAAGGAACATAAAAATAAAATCTAGAATTTTATATGATAACATAAGATGGAAATTTATATAAAATATACGGTTTGACATGTATATATGGATGGATTCAGATATATAAACACGGCTAAACACTCACGTATATACGTCCGGTGGCGGCACCGACTAGTTTCGAGCGCATCGGGGGCTCTTCATCAGGGTGAGTGGGACTGGTATTATTTCGCGGACGCGGCCCTCAGCTCATTCCGATTATACGTGAGTGTTTAGCCGTGTTTATATATCAGTTTAGTATAATGTGTCACGAAAGTTTGAATAATTATGGATTGATCTCTTATTATGCATAACATCAACAAATCGTTGGAACATGGAATATCGACAGAGAGCGAATATTTATATCTCTTTGTTGGCAAACATTTATAATTCACAATCATCAGTATAGAATCTGGAATGTCACACAAATATTACAAAAAAAAAATACTGATTTGTTAAAACAACAAACTTATATAATACATGCAGTTATAGTTGCAATTTGATGTACAAAATAAAAAATTTGCAACAATCATAATAGCACAAAGTAAACCGACAACCGATTTTAATGATTTTATTCACCTTGTAACACCCGTGAAATAAATTAGTTAACTGACATAACAGTTCAGTGTTGCCGCAAATAAATATAAATTGCACCAACATTTTATGCAACGGAGTGATGCTAAAAGGAATATACTATTATTTTATATCTATCATAATTTATAATACACAACAGCCAAATAATTCCTGCCCTAGACAGGATTATTTACCTTAATTATATATATTTTTTTAAACAGCGAAAGAATCTGATCTAAATACGACTTAATTCCAATCAAATCTCATTGCTAAAGAGTAATTTATCCAAATTTTAAATATTTCAAAGGTAACGACACAACACTACCTATAACCACTGACTACATTGATATTATTTAAATATTATTTTCATAGTTGAATGAAATTTAGCTAATGGTTAACTATGCCCATGCTTCGACTGAGATCGCCTTTATACAACGAAATTGTTTATTTAACTTTTTTAAAATTGAAATCGCTTTAAATTTCCATAGACTATACATATTTATAGAATGCATAAAACTCTAACAGAAGTTGACAAGTTTCACGCAATCTATGGTCAAAATATCTATGTAAAATAAATATTAAATTTTTTACTAATAAAGCGCAACGCCACGTTGGATTCTAAAATACATTGATAGGACACTAGTAATGACGATTTTATTCGTATTTTATTAGTTAAATGAGCAGGACTTTGACAAGTCGAATATGCAATCTCACAGGTCGAGGCTCGGGCATTGCGGGAGCGAGACGACGACATCGAGCGACAGACGCAACACCCACTTACCACTTCTATTCTCACAGACGACCATATTTCTTTAATAAACATTCTAACAGTGAAATTTCAAATTTTAAAAATAGGTAATCAAAGATGACCCATCAGTGAATCTAAGAAACATTTGATAAAATTTAAGTAAGTAGTTAGATTGGCTAAATTTATTATTACAATCAAGTTATCACTTTAAAATTATCGGGAAAGTATTCCAACAACTTTTTATTAGCTACACTCTATCGGCGGTCATTTCGACCCACCATTTCAATTTGGCGGTCAATTACGACCTGCCAAAGGTTTGAAGTACAATCGCGTTGCCAAGTGAGAATGTTGTGGGTGTATGTGGGCATGTCTTACGTCCGCTGGGCAGCTCCGCTCTGGCACACGTCTCTACTCGTTGTCAGCGCGCATACCGCGCACCTCGCCCTCGCGCCGCAGCTTCTCCAGCTCCTCTTTAGTGCGGTCCTCAATGGCGCGGATGTCCGCCATCGTCATACCGTACCAGTCGTCCATAGAGCAGAATACTTGTCTGTAATACAACAATTAAATGCATAGGTAATACCAGAAAACCAAATTTATTGCTACTTCTTACCTATATTGGTGTGAAGTATCATCATACAAGCAAGTTTGTTTGCAATTCGATATTATTATAGTTTCAGGCAAAAAATTGGATTGGCGCAAGCTAATCGAATCATCGTAATAATTTATTTTACAAAGATGTCTTCAACTATAAAAATCTACATATGTTGTCGCTGTTCATAATTTTAGCAACATTTGTAATATTTAAAATTTACTTTATGCATGTTGTGCAAAATTACAGTATACTAACCCAGTTTTCGTCCGTATATTTCTCATATCATGATATTATCGCTTTAATTTTAATAAAACTGTCGATATATGTTTTCAAATTACCAATTCAAAGAAAAGTATAAAATAAAGTATGTTAATAATAATACGATCGTAACACATCACAATCTATAGATTACGATAAGCACTTTTAATCTTTGCAATACTTTAATGGCACATATTATATTTTACGATAATAACTACATTTACTGGTATGATTGGAAATGTTTATGACCGTATAACGTTTGAACAATTTTTGCTTATGCTCGTATAACTTAACAAAACTAATGTAACAAGGTGCTCGGTTTCCTGTCTGTAAAGGTTACACATATTGCCATCCCTCTTATCCTCTTTGAAAAAATTGAGGTAACACAATGGTGCTTTATTCACTGCAGTGTACCGGGTAGAGCACCGTGATGTAAGAACGCAGCTAACTTATCATCATAGCCTACTGTTTTTCTTTTTTTGTTCTTTTGACAGTTCCCTAATGCATCAATCAATTATGTAATTGCATCCAATACATAATAGAAGTAATAATTTAGATATCTTACCTATGGAAGATGGTGAAAAGCCGTCGCTCCGACTTTTGGATCACATTTTCAACTTTGCTCTGGAAATATAACAGGAAACAAATTAATTTCAGGCTAATTTCGACCGACGGACGTCGGGTCGAAAATGACCGTTACCAACTTACCTGGAGACCGAACCACTTGAATTCGGCAGTGACAAGCTTATAGCAGGTCATGACTGGTTTGATATCATTCTTCCAGTTGGGCCCGACGAGTGGTCCGCGACCGGTCTTCGATGACTTGAACTTTGTAGGGTCGGTTTCTGGCTTGTAGTCGGCGGAAGGCAGCGGGTCGTTTGCGATGTCGATGTGGACAACCTCGCGGCTCTTTAACTTCTCAGCTGATAGTTCGTGCACCTAATAAAAAGAAGGGATGATTTATTAAACTTGTGTTTTACATATGAAACAATAGATTTCCTTCTCAAACAGTCTCTGGTCGTATCTGGTGGCCTGTGAGAAAAGTGCGATTAACTCACAGACTAATATCGGCCGGCGGACTGTTAATGTGTGGGACCCTTTAGTTGTCAAGGTCCACCATAACAATGGAATATCTGGTACGAAATACACATTGTAAATAGTAATATGAAAAAACATAGTTAAGTTTGGTTTAAAAATGTCTTACTTTAATTAAGTAAACCATTTTTACTAGCAAAGTATTGAAGCCATATAACTCAGTTGTATGTTCAAATGTAAAGTCATGTAACTATGTCATAATTTGTGTCCATATTAAAAGATGTAACTTAATAAAAGCAAATTGCCAATGATATTGTTTGGGCTGGATGGGTGATTGAGCCATTTGAACTCGATGACTTTTTAATTCGTATCGGATTGAAGCTGACGATTCGTATGATCAGATGTGATTCTTGCAATTAAAAAAAAACATCAAAGTAAGCCCTCTATGAAGGTCGACAATATTGTTTTCGCGTTGGAAAAAATCACACAAACACGAATTAACGTTTTTGTGCAATAGAAACTTATTTGTCTACAAATTCCACGAAAGTACGAAACGACACATTTTGTTTATTTGGCAACCTACAGTTAATACTAAAAAAAAACTAATAGGTCAACGTTAAACTGTAGCAATTGTTGATCTCAATAACGGTGCTTCCGGCACAAAGACATTCTAGAAAGTGCCTCGTCACAGTTTTGTTGGAAAACATAAAAGGTAAAATTTATCTTTTGTTGAATAAAAGATAAATAAAATTTTATACGACGCAAATAATAAAGCATACTGCAACTCTGCATTCACAGATTAAAACTCAACAAATTTTACCGAAACAATGTACAATAAGTTTATTGTTTACTTTTCATATATTTTATGTCTTACTAATATTATTTGGATGATGAATGGATATTTGAAGGTATCTATAGAACGGATGAATTTCAATCCCGGTCAAATTTGACATAGATGTAGAACATAGTCTGAAAGAACACATAGGCTACTAATAATAAATACATAGGTTACTAACGTTCTTTTTAGGGTTCCATACCTCATAGGAAAAAAACGGAACCATTATAGGACCACTTTGTTGTCCGTCCGTCTGTCTGTCAAGACTCTTTTTCTCAAAAACACGTGAAGGTATCAAGCTGGAATTTAATTTTATTCTGCGCGAACGAAGTTGCGGGCGTCAACTATAATACTAATACCAAGAATATTTTTATTTTCTAAAGTTAGAAGCGAAGTTTAAGAATAACAGAAAACCTTGTAACATGAAGTTTGACCTCGGGACAGATTTATTACAGGAAAGGTCAAAGTTTATCTCGTAAGAAAGGCGATATTTTGCTGACGATCATATATTTTCTAGACGAATGAACAAAAACGAATTATAAGGGCACATTGTACTATATTCTTTCACAAAAATAACTTTATTTGAACAATGGTACCAGTTTGCATTGGACCGGCGTGGTTACCTATGACCTTGTTACCCCCTAACTTAGGTTCAGCTCCGAGCCCTTCAGCGGGGACGTATAGTGCTGACGATGATGACTAGTTCTTTATGTATCGCCGAAAAGTTTACATCTCCTATAACCTCTTGTTACCCTTTTCGTCGCATCATCAGCTCACTATACGTACACACTGAGGGGCTCGGAACCGGTAAGTTAGTGGTGACTAGGCCATAGACAAACACACTGGCCCAGTGCAGGTTGACATCCCACATATCTTTGAATTCCCTTCACCGCAAGAACGTCCGATAAATCGCTTTCGTCGCGAAGTATTTGAAATTGTTAAAATACTATAAAGTATGATGGCCTTGATAAGGGCCGTTTTTAGCAATTGTTTGACAAAAGAAGTTCCGCTTGAATGCAATAGTACTACCGTGTCTCTTCAAGGTATGAAACAAGAAAAAATATTAGTACCGACTTCATAAAAAATAGCAATTGTATCATGACTGTGAACTAAGTAACTTGACACTTAACTCATACCGGTTAAAGAGTTCTTATTGCGTAATTAAAAATAATTACGTTAACGCGGCATAGCACTTACGCTACCATAATACAAGACATCAATGTCAAACTGCGCAATAAGATCGTGTACTGACTTATAAAATACTTGTCACTATGTCGACTCTGACTACCGTTTGAGTTTGATCACTAAGGGAGTCGAAGTCATCTTCAAGTAGATATACTATAAAGAGGAATCTAACTTAGTGCGTAAGTAAGTCGTTATACCCTTCTACAGAAGGTCACGGATATAAGTAAACAAAACTGTATATTTAGTCTGAACCATATTTCCATAAAAAATATATTAAAAGTGTTAAATATAAAAAAAATTGATTCGCAATTATTCGGATTACTAGCTGTCGCCCATGACTTTCCGCGCGTAATTATAGTAAACTTAATAAGTAGCCTATATGTTCTACCACACTATGTTCTACATCCATGCCAAATTTAATCGAAATCCATTAAGTCGTTCTGAAGATACCTTCTAACAAATATCGATCTATATAAACATTCGCACTTATAATATTAGTAAGATTAATATATTCATAAATTTCTACCGAAATCTTAATATAAACCACATACATGTAAAGTAGAACATAATTTCACAATAAATGACAATATACTTTTACGAAATCTTGTATAAAAGAAGGCAAATTAATTAAGCAAACGACTGTCACTTGAAGATATTGCTATTGCAAACGCCTTGATTACGAATTAAATGTAGCAATCACAATTGCGTCGACTTTTGAATACTAAGAAATAACAAATTAAATGTAACATTCAAGCATTTAGAGTGCAAAAGATTCTTCCAGACTATCATACATTTGTGCCAAACTTCATAAAGATCCTTTGAGCCGTTAACGTTAACCTTCTAACAAACATCCATCCATCTAAACTTTTGCATTTATATTAGTAAGAAGTGAGATTACAAACAGTGGTAGAGCCCGCTTTAACATCTTTGCATGAACTGGCCCGGCTCGCCCGGTGAAATACCACGACAACACAGAAGACAGGCGTCAAGTGGACGCAATTCCGTGTTTCGTCTGATGAGTGTGCGTCCCGGAGGCCTAATTTAGTCCTCTTTCCCTTCCCACCCTTTTTCATATAAAGAAAGGATGGGAAGTGGAAGTGGACTTTCCAGATGAGAGGATGCATGGGAAGGGAAAATATTTTCTTTCTGTGCACCCTCTCCTCCCTCGATTAAAGTTAGGCAACGGTCACGTTATAATATAAAAAAAAACTTCTACACAGCTATACCATAAAACAGAATCGTATATTTGCGATTGTATAGAAAAAACACGTATTAAAACTTTAAGGCTGGTTAAAATCGACACCGTTATCTAAGGATCAATGACAAGGTCGGACGAAGGCGTTGTTATTTGGTACCGATAAATCTATTTAATTTTGTACTAAGATACTACCTATCTACAATGAGTCAACACTCGCATAATTACTGCAACGATTATACGTGGCAAATATACATAGAAACGATAACAACGTGTAAAAATATACAACTATTAACTTAAACACATGTATTTAATTAAAGTTTTTGGTTTCTTGGTATAATGGAAAAATATTTGGAGTAACAAAAATCTCATTGGTGTTATTTTAGACATTTTTGACTGTATATTGTCTTGATTTAGTCGACCAAGAAAGGAATAGTCTTTCTCATTGTTGTAAAATCGCATTTACTGATTCATGGGTGTCGTCAGAGGGTGGAGAGGGGCTGATTTTGGAAATCTCTCGTTTACACGGTAAGGTATCCTTTCCTAACACATATAAACACAATTGGAGACTCTGAATGTAATAACAATATCGAAAGTGTCATATTTCGTGCAAATTATATATTTTCGTATCTCATATCTAAAATAAAATTACAATTTTTTGTCCGTCTGTCATTTTGTCTGTACGTAAGAGCGCATTTGTTTACGCAAAACTTTGACGGGAAGGTACGTGATGCACGCTGGCATATTATATTATAATTCTGCGCTAACGAAGTCGAGGGTAGACCCTAGTTAAAAAAAACAGAATCATATTATAAATATACTTACATTATTCTGGTCACCAACGTCAGGTAAATGTAGGGACTCTATGCAAATAACGAAGTTTTCTTTCATGTAGCCGGGATTCTGCAAAAAAAAAGTAACTTTAAAATTATATTTCAGTGAGGCAAAGAATCACATCTCATTTCTCATGAGATGTAACACTTTTCTTCAGATGGGTCGTTGTTACCATAAATAAAGTATATTATTTGTTAAAGATGTACCATCTTGATAAACTAGTTCTTAGTCTGGTAATTTGTGAATTAATTTTAAAACTATTAATCAAAAATGTATACCACATACAATAATTAGCTTCGTAAGTCACATGGCAACATGTCACTTAAGTCTTTCTTAACACTCAATTATTTTTAGTTTCGCTTATTGACGGCATTGAAATGATGTCATTGAAATCTTAAAAATAATACCTGACTGACGATGTATCAATTTACATGTCGATAGTTTAGAATTGTGACGTCACTGCTGTCTTAAAATAACCTTTCACTAGACTAGATAAAAAATATGTGAACAATACAATGCAGCACGTCAAGGGCGACTGTTGAAAGGCCCTTATTGTTAACCGGCGTTGTATAAACTTTGTTTGATGACTAATTTTACTTATTAAGATCTATTCTATTGCCCATCTAGTACTAAACTAGATATCTCTTACTAAAGTATGTACGTTTATATCTCTTACACTAAGGAGAACCACGACAGAAAGACATATACCAAAGCCTAACGCCACTACCAAAATAATATTACTATAACAACATCTTTTAAAAACAAGGCAACGAAAAGAGTTATATGTGTAGAGATGTAACTATGTTCATCGCATAGCTCGTATGTAACTTACAGTGAGCACAGTCCGGCAGTAGGGGTAAGCATTCCACGCCTCTTCGTGCACCTCGAGAGATCCTTTGGGAGCCAGCAGCCGGATAAAAGCAGGCACCTTCGACGCTAAGTGGTAAATCTTATATGTATACTGACCCGATGAATATTTCCCACCTGGAAATAAAAATTCTATTATAGAAATTACTATTAAACCATCATCAGCCTCCATACATCCCTACTGAAGGGCCGGAACCTACCCTGAGTTAGGGTTGACTAGGTCAAGCACGCTGGCCGCTGGCAAACAAAAGAATTCTGATTTGACTTTTTCAGATTTTAAAAGAAACTCCCTTAATTTAGCATCTGGGGTCGCAGCAATGCGCCCTCGGTGTCTAGAATAAACCACCTTTTTTAAGCCAATTAGGGCTCTTTTGATAGTTATGTTAACTGAATCTTTAATTAATCGAACCTAAGACCTTTCGTTGTGCGAACCTACTTTACGATAGGGGACGCTTTATCTTTTAATTCAATTTTACTGTGTATAGTTTCCGTTGAGATTACGCAAGTTACATAATACAAAGCTATGAAAGACCCAAAAGGTACGTGTAATTAACAACACAGGCTGAATAACACAGATTTCGACGATAGAGCGGACTCTGCTAATTGGTGTTGTTTGCCGAAATGGAACACAGGTTTTGAATACGAATTAAGGGGCATATACACTAAAGTAGAACGACAAAGAACATTTTGACTTATATGACGAAAAGAGTTACATCTTTTAAGATATCTAATAAGTGATACAACCCTTTTCGACAAATGTTGATTTGTAAATCACGTATAAATTCAAAAAATAATTTAGGGACAGTAATTTAAATTAACTAATGACTAAACAAAACTATTTCTTCGAAATATTTTATGACACTGGACGCTTAAAAATATTAGTTTAATATACTATAGACAAAGGAAGTTAGACATAAATTATATCATTTATTGGCGACGCGCTAACTAGGGAATTATATTGAATACATCCTACATTTCTTGTCCACTCTAGTGGAGATGCATCTTTATACTGAAACTACGTATAAAGCATAATAAAGCTCAGAGTTGTTAACTGAAATATATATAAGGCTACGAACCAATTGGACCAAGTGTGTTTCTGAGACAAAAAAAAACTTCTTTTCACTGGGAATTTTATATGTAGTTGCTATTTGATTTAAAAACATACGTATAAATTAAACTTCTACAAAGACATTACAATACAGAATATCTTGTAGTGAGAATAATTATGTCGGCGAAACACTTACGTAAACACACATCTGAGTAAACTAGTGTGTGACGTCATACTATACACGTTAACAAGGCTATGTTATGGCGAATAGTAACAAATTTTAATGAGTCAATCGTGATACCATGCCATTTTTATGATACATATTTTTTGTTTCAAAATTTTGCTTAGGATTTTTTACTACACTAAACGTTGTATTGTAAAAAAAATTACGTTAGACAAAGTAGCAAATTGTTCTATTTTTTTAATCATACTAACTTATTCATTTATTAACCTTATTCTTAATATTTTCATTTCATATAAAAAGTAAAAAATTATACAAAATATATTATATTTAAAAATAGAGCACCACCGGTTGCGGAGTCCCATGACTCAAACAACCAGTGGTCAGGGCTGCAGAGACAGGAACCTTCTCACGATGCGTGCGGTTTCTAGGATAACTGCCTTTTGTATCGGGCCCTTAATCCAACTGTTCAGCGAGAGCTTCTTGAGATGTTGGTCGAAACTCTTCGCTATCAATCTATTCACCGATACGACTATCGGAATAATATACTAATATTGTTAATGCTAATATAAGGATAGATATTTGTTAGAAGGTATCCAAAACGACTGCATGATCTTGTAAGAATTTGACATAGATGTGGAACATCTGGAAGAACACTTAAATATCCGCGCCAAAGGAGTCGCGGGCAGCAGCAAATAACTAAAAAGATTTTAATATTGGTAGCCTTATAATTAACTGATCCAGTTTAGTGGAGTCTATTGCGTGGATGAAAAAAATAACTAAATCTATAAAAAAGTTCATTAATTTTAGATTGAATGGCTAACATCGTCATAACTAGCGTTCCGTAAGCCGTGACATAATCGAAGTGCGAGGCCGTGAACTAAGGTCGAGAGATTGAGCGTTGTCAAGGACAGACAACACAACGTGGAAACTTGAGAAAAACCACGTAATCATTTTCTTTCAACATGTTAACATTGTTATAAGTCAAATAAAATCAATATATGGATTCATTTTACTACATCTTACTAATATTATAAAAAATAATGTTTGGCTGGATGTTTGTTACTAGGTAGCTCTAGAACGGCGAAAGAGATCTCTATGAAATTTGGTATAGATGTAAAACATAGTCTGGTTAGACAAAAGTCAGCATAGAAAAAATAAATTTTGGTACTTAAACTTTAAAGTTTTTAAAACTACTCCGGACTTATGACATATCATAAAAGCTACATATCTAGCTTACCCTGGATATCCAAAATCACCATTTAAAACATATTGTTATCTCTGTTTTGTCAAAGAGGGATGATGTTTTATTCAGGGCTTTGTTTTCAGAAACCTACGGTTAGTGACGTAAGTTAAACAATGAAACTTACCGAGCAAAGGGAAATCTTTGAAGGGTTCATTTTTGATGACCTCAATACCTTCACCGCCGCCTGTTTCATTTTTGGACACCTCCGCCACGCAGTATAACTGTGCCACTTGGTACTGTCAACAAAAAAATCAAATTATAAGTAAGATCATAAAAAATGTATCTCTTTTCGTCACAGGTCGATATATGTAACATACCCTATCTATTCTGCATTGTAAGGCTTAATTATAATTTCTATGTTTGATATTTTTGTTAAGTTCCATATTTTACTTTTATTGTGTACTTAATTGTGTTATAAGTATTGTAATATCTTTGAACTGATAAAATGTCTTATTGTCTTATATATAAAATTCTCGTGTCACAATTTTCGTTCCCATACTCCTCCGAAACGGCTTGACCGATTCTCATGAATTTTTGTGAGCATATTGAGCAGGTCTGAGAATCGGCCAACATCTATTTTTAATCCCGCGCAGACGGAGTCGCGGGCGACAGCTAGTATTATTATATTTTTTATAAACTATTATAAATAATATAAAAATCAGGTCGAAAGTACAAAGTTTCCAGATTTTAACTCTAAAACATTTAAAAGTAATAATGAACATTTATTTAGTTGATGTGCCAGTTATAACATTAACCACAGAGTATATTAATAAAAAAATATTCATCTGTGAATTAATTTATAATCATAAAAAAAGTTTTAATTAAATGTCAAAAAATGCTAAACATTAACAATAACTGGTTCATAATTTAATCGACCTTCTTTTTTTTATTTAATTCTAACTGACCTCGAATAATGTGAGACTGAATATTTAATCACTATTATATCAAACAATAGGAAAAAAGTATACAATATGAGTTGTCTATTAGCTGGGATGTTTAAGAATTAGATTCAAACGTTGAAGGCGGGGAACCACTTTCATGAGACATCAAATAATTGAGTTTTTTAAAAAGATAAATATTTACTTATAAATTAAAATCAACAGATTTCAACAATCAGTGTAGTATAAATTTACCTATATTACCAATTTCTTAATACTAATATAAAGAGAGAGAAAAGAGGAAAGATATGATTGATTCATTGCATTGAATATTCTCCGAAACAACAGTACCGATTTGAAGAAATCTTTGCCAGTTGTCCATAGACTATATTTATTTTTTTAATTTCGTGCAAAATAAGCCACAGATAACTTATTTTTACATGTAGCAAATTGACACTGAATACTTTAATGGAAAATATGAAATGCACATAAATAGTAAATGTTTTGCTGTTCTCGATATCATTGTTATAACTGTATTAATTAGTATTGTTAGTATGAATTAGATTACTTTGTAAAAAACATGATTACTGATTACATTCTTATATACGTCTGAATCTTAGTAGATTAAAGTTCAGTTCAAGAGTTAGAGATAAACCGTGAGTTTCCACTCCCGAAACTTGTACAAAACATATAATTATCTCTGTATTTTCAAAGGGAATGGGTGATATGTTTTTATACAACTACTAGCTGTCGCCCGCGACTCCGTCTATGCGGAGTATAAAACAACTAAATTGTGTATGTGGGGATCCGTTCTGCCGTTCTAGAGATACCTTCAAACAAACATCCACACATCCATCCAAACATTAAAAATATTTGTAGGATTACGGTAAAAATAGACGTAAAAATCATATACTATTAAAAGAAATCCGGTTCACGATAAAACGCATACGCGGATATCATACGATGATTTAAAATAATCTTATTACTCAGTGTAGAAAAAAATAATAAAAAAAGTTAACACTAGCGTCCGTTTTTCCAGTCATAAACTACGCTATCGATATCAAATGCAACGCACGAATTGATTAAATATCAACCAAAGTTATACAATTGCATTTGAATTACAGTTTCGGTTCTTATCTTACTAATATTATAAATGCAAAAGTTTGGATGGATGTTTGTTACAAGATATCTCCGAAACGGCTTCAATAATCTTGATGAAATTTACCACAGATGTAGAACATAAACTGGAAGAACACATAGGCTATTATTTTTTTATTATTCCGCACGGACGTAATTTAGAGCGACAAGTTCTATTACTAACAAGTTCTATTAAGTTTCTATACGTAAAATTTTTAGTTATTAAAAAAAACTATTAACCGTAGTCATATAATTCTGGGGACAGGAATGACACTTCAATTTAAAAATTCAAGTCTACGCAGTACCCAATGGAACTCGCGAAAAATATCAAATTCCGACAAGCAGTGATAACCACTTTTTAGTAGTTCCCTTTTACATAGTAAGGTTATAACGAAATATTGGCATTTATATTCTTAAAGTTTGTGTTAAAATGTAATAACGTATACGAGGAAGAATAAACAATAGATAAATAGATTGAATTATAACATAAAAAAGTTTTAATATCTTCCTTACAATTTTGGTAAAAATTTGTTTAATAATTTATCAAGGCGATGTATGCTTATAAGAACAAAATTAACATATTAACAAATTATTCAATGTCATTCAAGCATTTTGATTCGCTTGACTTTGTGATGAAGTTGAACAATTTTTTAATACGATTCAATTACGACCATGGAAAATCTTTCATTCATAATTGTCGGTCTTGACATTCATCTTAGATGATTTTAGTTATTATGTAACTATTGAATATACATCCTTGTTTATTTATTAGACATTTTTATCGTATTATAACTTCAATTATGTATCTATACATCAATATGAATAACATTGGTCTGTCTGTATGTAATATCGAAAAATGTACACATGATGTATTTGCGTTGCTAATAGCGAAAATTTTGTTTGTCTGTATGTCTATCCGCAAATTAGCGTTTGCTCCAGGTAAGCCAGCTGGACTGAGCTTCACAGAATTTGGACGTGAAGGTAGCCCATAAATATGGGCGTCATAAACATAAGCGACTTTTTTTTTATTCCAATAATTATATAATCTGTTAAAATTAGTACTGTTATGGCCTCCTTAAGGCTAAATGTTAATACGGATTTTGTAGAATGAGATATCATTTGTATATTCTACTCAAGAACGTCATACGGAAAAATCAATAGTATAAAAAAGTAAAGCTCTTAGGTTACTTTGACAGTTTTGCCATGAAGCGACATTTCTCAATAGTCCAAGAGACCTCGGACTTTACGGCTCAAGGGCGCCAACAATTGTCGATCTTTTGGCTCAAATCAAACTTTTATCGAAATAAGTTTCGGAGAAATTTTCCCGCAAATTGCCGCACAACACACAATGACTTCAATTTTTAACTTTTAATCCATATTTAATCTTAAAAAAAATTGATAGAAATGACCTTGGAAATAAAAATAGGTCATTTTTAAGTTCTAATAATGAGCTAGATTTACAGAAAAACCTGAGAAAAACCTACCTTAATATTAAAACAATAAAAAGGAGGTCAACATTTAGTTCCTTATTTATAAATGGAACAATAAGGTGTTCTATATACTGACATACTGGCCAACTTCATTCTTACATAAGCTTCATACTATATTTTTCATTTGTCACATAAATATGTCACATATTTCATTTAATCCTATAACCAAAAACTGACATTGCAATGACTCAGTACATAAACCACTGTATATTTAAAATACATGAACTATTGTATGTTTGTTTTTCACTTTGACAAAATTATATTTTTTACGGCTTATTGCAACTATACTTGAGAGGAATATAATGAAATGTAATTTAAATAATAAAATTATTCTAATTGAAGTAAGAAGTTTAAGTCAAGTAGTGTCTTTAGGAGCATATTGAAATGGACTAGTGACTCACTTTATGGTTTTTTTTTTTGACAACTAGGTCACTGATGAATCCAAATTTTATACTTATTTTCTATTTAAGGAGACTATCATAAGTATTTTTAAATTGATGTAAAGTGAAATATATTAACTTAGTATAGAAGGTAAAATAATTTCTAGTTCAATTTCAAGTTAAAAGATAAGATTGTACAAAGTTCATTAATAACCGGTAGATAAATTTCACCAAATGTTAGATAACAAAATTCTTATGGCACGAGTTACCACAATTTACAATTTTAATCATTTATAATGTAAAGAACAAATGTTTTAATTCCAATGTTCATCTATATGACAGATAAAAAATTAAGAAATAAGGTATATCAACAATAAATTCTTGAAAATATACAAGTATTTTAACAAAAAGAATAAAAGTACTTATTTAAATCTTTTATTAATTTATTAAAAAATTGCTATACTCCAGCTAGAATCCTTATTAATAATAATTGGTGGGAAAAATGTAACGTTTAAGTATTTAAATAGGTCAGGATTCATTATAATATAAAAAAAATGTAACAAAAACTCACCTCTTCAACTGTTAAAGGAAGTGTTACTCGACTGTAAAAGAAATAATTCAATTTTAATATTGACTATAATAGACTTATGAGATTTAAAGCTGCAACAAAGTTCTTAACATCTGCTACTATCTCCCTTGACCTAAACTACTGTCATTGTCAGATCTATCAACATTTACAGTTTTTCAATTAAATTTTTATAATTCATTAGAAAAAACCATGTTTTAAAGTCACAAATTACTACAAAGTATAATCATAACCTGGACAAAAGGAAGATTTTGGTGACGACGAAAAAATCGATTCTTATTCTGAATAGGACACAAAATAACCTGTACTTACTATTCTTTGATAAGCATATTGATCTATGTTTATTTTTTCACTTAAATGCACATTAGGTTTTGTCACTACAACGGTATAAGGTTCTTATCACAATACAACACTTGAGCAATGCCCCGATTACCCGAATATTATAATTTTAAAATCTTTAATCAACCAATGACTGAAAATGACAAGGCGCATGCTTCACTTCATGATGCAACGGATATTACGTCAACAGTTATTGACGCGTTCTAGATAAGAAAATGTTTAACTTAAATGAAAAAATGAGAGAAATATTATTAAGGCATTGCAAAATGCTTCATTAATTACTAAAAATTCAATACGTGTCTGTCATATATCATTAAAAATTTGGGGGCTCCCAATAATTCTCAATATGCTTACTTTATAATAAAGTGGCGTATAACCTACTGCTAGATTGACAAGTAAATATTAGTCTTAAAAAAATTGAACCTATAGAAATCAATTACTAATCCTCTAGTCTGCAATTCTGATTTAGTTTTCACTATTTATTATTACTTTTCCTATTTTTGTTACTTCACCTAATTTTTAATCTGTACCTTGGAAAGATTTTCTTATCTGTACTTACATTTTTGTCAAATAGAGAAAGATTTGCTATGAATAAATAATTATGAATTATTTTATTTCTACCGTTTCAATGCATTAATAAATCGATATGATTTAATTCTTTAGTCTCCTTGCAATTTGCGTGCCTCTTAATTTATTTATTAGCTAACTTTTTTCCTTGAAACTAAGCATTTCATTTGCACCTGTTCGTAATAATGAGCTTAGTTGGAAAGAAGTGCGAATCAATATCGCTTTCTGAAACAAACAGGGGCGATCTAATTCCAAGTGAAATCACACCTGACGACGTATTGCGGCTAAATAAAATAACAGACACCTATTTGTGCAGTCCAGAAGCAAACATATATGACATAGACTTTACCAGGTTCAAGATACGTGATTTAGAAACTGGTACGGTGTTATTTGAAATTGCGAAGCCCCCTACGGATTTTGGTGTTGATAATGAAGGAGCAGAAGATGCTTTGGAGGACGCTCTTGATCCGAACGCTGGAAGATTTGTTAGATATCAATTTACACCTCAATTTCTAAAATTGAAAACTGTTGGTGCAACGTAAGTTTTCCACAAGTTCTGACTATTTTGTAACTAAAAACATAATTCCAAGCATCAGTTCGCTTCATAAGGTCTTAATCCAATAGGAAAGAAAATTAGTTAAATGTAAACAATTTTTAATCCAATCTAAATAATGTTGGGATATCTATGGATGTGTTTGATCATTTGCCCCTTAGTGTATAAAAAAAAATGGCTGAATACATTGGTCTCCAATAGAACATCATGAATTTCTTTGCATTTATTTTATTAATGTTATTCATTATCAATTTTGTAAATTTCAGAGTTGAATTTACAGTAGGTGCTCGTCCAGTAAATCATTTTAGAATGATTGAAAAACATTTCTTCAGAGACACATTGTTGAAGACGTTTGATTTCGAATTTGGCTTCTGTATTCCATTTTCAAGGAATACTTGTGAACATATTTATGAATTTCCAACACTGCCACCTGATCTAGGTAAGATTTTATGGTTTAAATTTTATAAGTTTACTAGTTGCCCCTGACTCCATCAACTCGGAATTAAAAAAAAACTTAAGCAGTCCCCTATGTGTTCTTCTAAACTATGTTCTACATGTAGTTGCTAAATTTCATCGAGATACATGCAGTTGTTGTGGAGACACCTTCTAACAAACATGTATGTCCTAATTATAGTTATCTGCTTTATAAAAGGCAATGTTTTGTTTCAGTTGATGAAATGATTGCAGCACCATTTGAAACATGTTCTGACAGTTTCTATTTCGTTGACAATCACCTTGTGATGCATAATAAAGCTGATTATGCATATAACGGAGGCATTAATAAGTGAACATATACAGTTCATTATTCAATTGGCACAATTTATTGTACACGAAATGATACTACACAAAATTACCTGCAAAAATTTTGAAACACAAAATTGTTCGGAATTTCGAATATTGTGTCACTCTAAGTTTAGGTAAACAAATATTTTGTTAATTATCAAGACTTTTTTAATCTTTTTGTGGCTCAAGGCCTTCTCTCTGCATTTTTTTAAATGCCAGTCCCACCTATTATTTTGTACTAAGTAGCAACTCATGGGAAGTACCGAGTCACCAAAATGTTTCAATACAAACATTCCAGGATTTTTTTTATTATACATTCCATTTTACAATAATTTATTTAACTTTAAAAATAAATGTTTGTGCACTAAAGCACTAATAAATTAATGTGTTCAATTTATATACAATTGCTATTTTACACAATGTTTTAATAGAAAGCACAACGGTATTAAGGATACATAATTTTACTTATTGTCTTTGCTGACTATGAAAAGTTGATTGTTGTCATATGGGATAAAAAGTTACATCCCTTATTAAATCTTTTAAAGGCATGTAACTCTTACACTGTTGGTTTCTAAGACCAAAATCTCTGTATAAACATACTCTCATCCATCTTTAAATAAAAAACAGACATAATAATATGTTTTAAATGGTGGTTCTGGTCTCAGAAACCCACAGTTAGCCATCTTACAAACATCAGTACAATTCATGAGTGAGGATAAGATTGACTGCCACTGTTTTGATGTCCGTAAGAACTATGGGTAGTATGATTTTAATAATTATGATTTTTTACTACCCACAATAAATCCACATGTATTATGTTTTCATTTATAAGTGTTCAATTTTAATAATGTATGAAAAATAGTGATATCCATAATTGATTTTTAAATATTATGAAAAATTATTAATTTCCGAATTTGTTTTTAATGTTTTAACTCGCAACAAAAATGAATAAAAGAGAAAAATAAAGGTTATATAAATGTCTTGAGCTAAGAGCAAATGGTCAAATTTTAAGACCTTAAAATATTGGAAATGATCTCATTACAAATACAAGACTTTGATATTTTCATTAAATGAAAGTTAATTTTTTATTACTTGTAGAATTTAAGTTATTATGTACTTAACATTAAGAAGGACAATGAGGCATTCCGTAATAATTCTATATTTTTATTTTTTTCTTATGGCAATACCATATTTTAAATATGGACTTAATGCTCAGACAAATTTATCGAATTTATTTACTTATCAGATCAAATGTGGTATTCTAGACTTTATAATTTAGTCACACGTCACAATAGTGTAATTGTTAATTTAAACTTTAAAATTTTCGATAAATTAGTACGAAGAAATATTTGCTTTGACAACTACTTTTTTTTTTGTTTATAGCAAATGGTATATTATTTTATTTTTCCTCGTATTTGATATTATAGTAGAATGAATGTGGTCAGAATTCTAGTAGACGAACTACGATTGCTATGAATATTTGTTGATCTGAGAAATATTCAAAGAATGTTGAAATAAAACAATTACCTTTATGACAGGGATTAGGAATTGGTGATGGTATGATCTCAAATTTAATAAGTAGCTATTGTCTATGGAACTTGTAGGTTATGTTGATCTTAATCATTGGACAATTTTTTTTATGTCACACTATGCAAAAAGTATTAATACTGAAAAGGACGGCAGTTTTCAAATATATCATTTAAAAAATATATAAAATTGGGAATCTTATTTATGCCGTCCAATGACTTGTTTCTTTGACAAGTTCTCTTCCTCTTTAGTGAAAGGGTTTCCGAAATTGGACCCAAAGGCTATGAATAGCTAATTGTTGATAACCTTACGATGCCTTATTTTGTTCTTAGATCTTCTAAACATACTGACCTCTACTCCACTGGACAGGATATAAACCGTGGTATTTTGTGCCTATTTGATTTTCGCCATTTTGGCGCTGACGGTTGCGGTTAGTAGCGGTGGTTAAAATTGGAACTATTTAACTAGCGCTTTATATTGAAACAAATAAAAAGCTGTCAGTCCAGCTGATATTTATTATAGAGGTCAGTAAATAAACTGTATTAATAAATTATTAAAATAATTATTTATTTTTGTCTCTAAATCTGTAGAATGAGTTAGGTTATGTATACGCTAATTAATACAAAAATGATGTGTTCTCGATTTTAATATTTTTTTGTATCGTGTCTTCAAATAGTGTTTATCGAACGAGTGTTGTATTAGTGCAAAAACATTGTAGCATCCCACCCAGTAGTGTTAGGTAACAATGCTTAATAAATACATTACTGTTTATTTGAAGCATTTTTATTTATTAAATAAGTATCTGATAATTGGAATATGAGTGTTGGTGGCTCATTCGTTAAGTGCCTTACTTGTAATTAGCAGATTCGATTTTCACATGTACATTTAACCGACGTTCTTACGATGAAGGAAAAACATCGTGATGCAACTAGCATATACTTGTAAAGAAATTCAAAGATATGTGTGAAGTCAACCAGTACTGTGTCAGCGTGGTTGACTACGGCCTAATCACCCCTTAGGGTATGTTCCGAGTCTCTTAGTGGGGACATATAGTGAGCTGATGATAATAGGATCCCATTGCAGATTTTTAAGTCGACTTCAAAAATAATGAGATTTGTTTGCCTTTTTTTTTTAAATTTTCCGGTATACAAAAAAAAAAATTTTTCATACAAAAGAAAAATGAATGTTTTGCTGATAATTGAATTTTTTATTCCACAGATTGATAAAGGTTATAATAAAAATATAACATAATTATCTCTACATATATTAAACATACAAAGCCATAGAAAAAAACCCTAAAATGTTTCAGCAGTGGACACTAACAATATTGGTTACATATTATTAGGAAGAAAGTCCGACACTGTTGCGGTGTACTGGCACAACACTAGCCTTACTAAAATGTCGGCGTATATGTCCCCTCACTAATCATTCTGACACTTGACTTGGTAACGAAAGCGCGCCATTCGCGCCAAAGGATTCTAATTAATAATATGAAAATTACATATGTTCGATATATCAAAAATAACCTAAGTTCCTACTTTCTATATTTACCCATTTACACTTATACTAAATTGTAATACTTTTAGTCCTTTATAAACACATGTCATGGTACTATGATTCTGAAAGAACCAGCCAGGCTAGTCAGTGGTCAGTGGAGCCAGCGGGACAAAACAATGTAATATTCGATTATACTTATCGTTCTGGAATCGACAAAATTTGTAGGAAAAGTACGTGACATATCGAAAGCTATTGTCACTTCCGTATATTTTTGACTTTTCGATTAGCAACATCGATTTTTAAACCTACAAGCTATAAGCTATAGCGACCGCCCCGATTAATGTGTTGGAGTGTAAAGAAAATTAAAAACCCAATTAAATAGTTATTCACGCTCATATGAGATTCTAAATTAAATCAAATATTACAATGCTGGATGTCTTTTACATAAATGGTATTTTAGAAGAATACTAAAAACAGCGGTACATAAATTGCCGCCTTTTAGTTATTATTAACATCTATATCAGTACTCTATGGTTATTTTTTTTAAACCTTGAAATCACAATCGTGCATTTTAATCTAAATCCGTATTCAGCAGACACGAATTTACTTTTATAGCTTTTCATCTTATGAAGTAGTCTTGATTTGTTTCTTTAGGAAAAATTTATAATTTAAACAATTATGATTTATAAATGTGTCAATGTAAGCCATCGGTATAACAGCACATTGTTTTTTCAAAAAGATATCATCTATCGAAATGGTGTTGGATGTGCAAACACCGAAATACTGGAATTTCCTTCTTGGCTGTGCCTTATTGTAGATATGGAATTCGTAGCACCATTTTGAAGCACTCACCTTTGTGCCAACTAATTGAGCGGCCAAATAAATCATTTTAGCGTTAGAATCGATTTTTAAATGAATAAAGAAATTATATGTACCGATTAAAACTAAATAAAATATTCTGTTGTCATTTTTCGTGTTTACAATCGACATTTCTGTATCGACTTGGCCGCGACGATGTTCAGGATGACAGTCTGCAAAGTGGCCGTCCAGTTGGTTAAATTTACCTACAAAAAAAAATAGAAACTTAAACTAACCCCTGTACAAAAACATTTCCCATCTCTGTTTCCTCGTATAAAATGAGCGAGATAAAACATGTTTTTGTAACATAACATATTCGGCAATAAGAACTGGAAACTTGTAATAATTTATTTGCTATCAATAAAATGTATTAAAGTAAAACGTAACGCGTGATTTAGATAACGTATCGTGCAACAAGACTTTATTATGAGCTAAAATAATAAACCTTTGGGTTTATTTTGTTGAATCAATGAACTCTTTCGTTTTAAACACTAAGGATGTTCAAAAAAATCGAACAACAATCGAGTCACATATGATTTAAGTCTGAATCGATTTACTTTAATCGATGATTATGCAGGCTCATCTCACTATGATGCTAAAATTGATAGATGTCGAATATGGACTATTAAATTGGCCTATCTAATAAATCTAAGCACATTCATTTAAATTAATTTGATAGATAAATATTCACTGATCTCTATAAATTGATAGGCGATTGCTTCGAAATGACTTGATGAAATTCGTTCCGATTAAAACGCGCCGGTTGATGTAACGTGACAGTTAATTTTATCGATATCATTCGTTCGAATTCACACAACCACTACTATCAGCGCCAAAATGGCGAAAATCAAATAGGCATAAAATACTAAGTCTTATAGCCATTTATAGAGGTGAGTGTAAAGTATTTCAATTAAAATTAAATTATTTATAATTATTATTATTAAATTAAAGTATTTAAGTATATAATAAGAATCTTACCGCGCCAGGAGCACCGTCCGAATATAGCCAGAAGTGGGCAAGCCATTTCATTGTATGGACATTCTTTTAAATGGTTATCCATTTCATTGGTGGTAAAATGTAAACAGCATCCATCGTGATGATTGGGACAATTAAGTCTAGAGTTATATTGACTAGTCTGTTGATTTACCTTTAAAATAATTCATAATTTTATTTGACTTTGACTAGCTGTCGCCCACAACTCTATCCTCGTAAAATTAAAAGCAAATTACAATTAATAAACAATTGGTAGCCTATGCCAAGAGAAAAAAGTAGCCTATGAATTTTTCCAGACTCTGTTCTATATCTACACGAAATATTACCAAGATCCATGCAGCCGTTCTGGAGATACTTTCTAATAAACATCCATCCATCGGTCCATACATTCACATATGTATAATATATTAATAAGAAGAAAGATGAGTAAATACAAAATAACTTACTGGCTTACAATCTTTCACAATCCCTTGCTTGGTAGTTAACATTAAATCGGCCATGTAAGCTTCAAGGGTTCTATTTCTCATGTCTGTTATTTTTTTACCACAGTTCAAAACGCCACAAATGCCGCTATTTATTTTACAATTCCTACATGAACTGTGTCCACTGCCACATTGAAATATGTGCAAGCCGAATTTATTGCCGCACTTTGGACAGTTGTGTTCGGTGCCGAGTCCACTATAATTTTGAACACTAAAAAAGAAATAGAAAATAAATAACTTTACCTAAATAATGATAGTCATTACTATCATTATTTAGGTATAGTTGACAATACAATATACAATAGTATCTCAGTGAATATTAGTCAACTATATATTACTTATATCTCAGTCAACTATCTTATGCCAGGTATAAATTACTCCAATCCAGCAATCAAATCCAATACAGGAACCAACTTAGTGCATTCCAGTGTGTTAACATCTCACAGTATGTTTCAGTTTGCTGGACTGGAATATTGTAAACAGGGCATAAGTCTTATTATCTTACCTGTTTACTTTCATTGGTTGTTTATAAGTCATTGGTGGTGCTGAAGGTATTACCCTAAAATAAAATAAAACAGATATTCTAATATTGTGATTGAAAATATTTAAAACCGGACAATCCCTTTCGGAGTTATATGGTAACTTAAATTGTGACATGAGAATATGTTAATGAAAAAATACTAACCTTTGTGCATCATTTGCAGATGAGACAGTTGCGGTATTTGTTGTGAGATCATTATTTTGGCTGGTAACACTATATCTCTGATAGGATAAGGGACTTGTGTAGACAATGGGGGATGAATGTTCACTTGAAGTGCTAGGTTGTAGATTTGGATATAAATTATTCTGACAATCTCTGGATGTTCCAGCAGTTATATTTACACTATAAAAAGGAATAATGAAAAATTACACATGAAAATAATTAATTAAAACTGCGCGCATCGTGAGAAGGTTCCTGTCTCTGCAGCCCTGACCACTGGTTGTTTGAGTCATAATATTTAAACTTTTACTCTTTTGTCCGTCCTCATTCATTCTCACTACTTTCAAGAAGTTTTAGGGCCATTTGCATATTATAGGATTCAGTGATATCAAAATTATATAATTTTTAATAAATATATTATATTACCTTGTTGAAGCTAATTGTTCTTTTCGCAAAGCCTCTGCTTGAGTTTGCAACATTTCTTTGCATCTCTGTTCATAAATTTGCCTTTGCTTTTCTAAAGTCTTTTGCAAAGTTGCCTGGATATTGGCATCCCTAAAGCGAATTAAGAATTCCCAGTTTTATGTACTTATATAAAAATATTTTAAAAGATCTGAACATAATTATCTCATTTAATTAATCTTAAAGAATTAGAAATACATGGAAAAACAAAAAGGTAAACATGAACCCTAAAAAATGTCGCTAACACAAATTAAACGTAGTTATCACCTCAATAAGGTGCAATTACGCTTTTATTTTGTGAAGAGAAAAAGGGAAGTTAGATTAAATTACTGTGACTATGATATTATAATTGAATTCTGATTCCATAGTAGCACCACTATCTAACTTTCGAAGTTTATTGTTTAAAATATACAAAAGAATTACCTTTTTCTCCTCTCGTTTTCTGAAGATTGTTCATTACCCATGTTGTAGAACACAAGGTCACCCTTTAATCTTTTATACGATTGCTTTTATTCTTTAATATTTTTTCTTTTAAAAATTCTTTGTTGCTAATATAATAGCAATATTGAGTACTACTTTAATCAATTACTAAAATTAGAATGCACTTTACTTTCTTCTACACAAACTTGATAAATGGCGTCATTTGAAGTTTGCTTGAAATGTTAAAAACACCCCGCCATAGACAAATTTTCTCTATTGCTCTTTTCAACTCTTATAGAGGTAAGACTAATTTTAAATGTGTGATAGATTTATGCAAATGCCTGTACTTTATCAGAAATAACGTGAAAGAAGTAACAACAATATTCTAAGAGATTTAACGTATAACCATTGCTTAGAAATCCTAGGCTTTCGGCTTTGGAACTTGGTATCAACTTGGTATAGACTATAGCAGTAGTCGAGTAGTAGCTTCCATCTTTGGTATAACTCTTTGTTTCATACATTATCTATGGTCATTGTCAACTTGACTGACATAACTTATTCGCTTATGTTGGATGTTGGACTTTTCGTTTGTTTTGACGTCTATGTTTGATGTTTGATTGGATTGATCCAGAAATCGAAATCGGGTGAAGGTAAAAGTTTTACTGAAATCGTTTTTATTTAATAATAACCAACTGCGAAGAGGCGGTACATATTTATAACCATTGAAAGATTATAAAAAAATGCCACACTTTAGGATTGAAACAAATGTCCCCAAAGGCAAAATTCCTCAAGATTTCTTAACGAAAGCAGTGCCAGTTCTTGCTAGAGCACTGGGTAAACCAGAACAGGTAAAAACTTTGTCCTTCATTTATCAATAATTTTTACTTCTGAATATTATGATTGTAGACATTTTGTTGGATGATTTTTGCAGTGTCGCCCGGCTTTCGTTAATACGTAACAAGTAATGGCTTCTTTTTCACTGCAATTTCGTTCGCAAAATTTGCTTTTAATTTTGAATTTTCTGGTATGGTATATAGCCGAATTTACTGTTCGACATTTAAGACATTATTTTTTTTTAGTACTGTGTAGTCTCCATTATTCCTGATGTACCAATGAGTTTTGGTGGCAGTACGGACCCGTGTGCCATAGCTAACTTGATGTCTATTGGATCTCTTGGTGTTGAACAAAATAAGAAGCATGCTAAAGTTTTATTTGAACTGGTTGAGAAGGAGTTAGGTGTTCCGCAAGACAGGTAATGTACAATATAACCGTCACAAAAAATCAAGTAGCCTATGTGTTCTTCAAGACTATGTTCTACATCTATACCTAATTTCATTAAGATCTGTTCAGCAGTTCCATGATACCAAACAGATCAAACATCCATCCATCCATTCACTTAAACATTCGCATTTATAATATTAGTAAGATTACATTGATATATTGATATTATTTGATGATTTTCATTTATTGTTATTTGTGTAACTACACCAGAAACAGTTAATCTTGTGTATTAGGATGTTCATGACCTTATGATAAACTCTAGATAAGGAGTACTTGTAAATTATAGGTCACATCATATGTTACATGGGGAGGGGTTGATGAAGTGTGAGAAGGGGTGGGGAGGGCTTTAATGAGACTTCATAACAACATATTTAAAATGATGATTATAAAATCTTTATTATAATTGTCCATTGTTACAGGATGTACATCACTTTCCAAGATGAACCTACAGGCAATGTTGGCTTTAAAGGCACTACTTTCCATTCTTTGTTTGGTTAATCCTTACTAATTAGTATTAAGCATAACATGTTCCTTATTACATTATAATTGGCCTTAATCATTATCATTATAAATCAATTTATCTTTATTTAATCACCATGTTATTATTTGTATGTTAACTTTTTATAAAATCAATTATTAAAATTCTCCTCATAATATTTGTTTTATTTGTGAAATGTTTACCTTATAAATATGGCCACCAAAATCAAAGTTTTCTTCAGTGAAAGAAGAACTCTAAAAACACTTTTGTATCTACATGACATTTCAAAATAATCTTTAATATCCCTAAGTAAGGAAATGTTGAAAATACTAGGATATACAGAAATATACTCAACAATTATAATAAAGCTAACATTAGGATTATTTTTGCAAATACCCACCTTTTACTGTGTAACGCGATAGGAAAATAATTTTTAACAGTATGATTCGGGGGCCTATAAAGTACCTTTATATTCAATTAATAGTGATACTTCCAATTTATACGTACACATTATAACGTCTTTAAAATTATTTTAAATATTGTTTTTTAAATTAAGCCGTTGATCAAAACATTGATAAATGTAATGAAACCAAAATCTATTTGTATCTGTAGTTGTCAAGTTAGCTGTCAGTCAATTGCAAAGTGCTCTGTGGTCGAGTGTCAAAATTCATTCATTATTTTTGGTCGAAACAATAATGCGATTATTTTGCTTTGCTTAAATAGAAAAATTGAGCTTATATGCTTTTGCTACAGAAATCTATTTATCTTGGAGTATTTTGTGTGATCTTTTAAACTGGAGTGAATTATTGGTCTATAGTTGTAAACCGGCGTGTTATTCAAAATGGATGAACATAGGAGTGTTGAAGATACACCAGCCTCTCAAAGGCTGACTAACGATGACTTCAGAAAACTCTTGATGACTCCCAGAGCAACCCCATCTGGGGGCGGAGGTCACCCCGTGGGCTCTGTGCGAGAAGCTATGGCAAACTCCGGGTAGGTTTGGTCTCTTTGTACTTGCACTCAATTTTCTTCATACTAGGCATACGAGAATCCCACTATTTGCCCCCTTACTTTTAGAAACTACTGCAATGAAATGAAACGAAATGTTTATTATTGTGGTGTAAGTATAGATGAAAGAAAATTATAACTAGATCTCTTTGATGTCAGCTATATCAATTTTTTTTCCAATGTTTCATTTCATCTGAAAAAATGCAATTACAAATTATAGATCAATGCCACCACCAGCTGAGAACAAAAGTGAGTTACGTCGAAAAAAGAAATCATATTATGCAGCTTTGAAGAAGCAGGAGGATAATAAATTGGCGGAACTGGCTGAGAAGTACAGGGATAGAGCACGAGAAAGGAGAGATGGTCTTAATGAACTCGGACCTATGGATCCAACAAGTAACACAAGTAGTGCATACAGGTGATCATTTTCACAGTGTATATCTTCTCTTTTTCTCTCAAGGTGCCTCTCCATCATCAGCTCAGTAAACTTTATGTATCTAGTTTAAGTGGTTTGTAGCATTCTTATGGTGAATGTTTGTTATTAATCCAATAGTTTCAAGTTTATTTAAAACAAACAAAAGAAATAAATAATCCATTATTAAATTTATTAAAAAGTAAATAAAGAAATAAAATATTTACTATGCAAGAAAAAAAATAGCTAGGAAATGCATATATAATTAAAATGAATAAAATAATATTGATGAATATATCATATAATAGATTGAAGTGTAACTAACACTATCTAATTTTTATTACAATACTAGCTTTCACCTGTGACCCCATCTGCGTGGAATGAAAGAAACTTAATTAGATTCCGGCAATTATTCAAATTTTTCTCACCTTTTAAACCCTTCCTGGACCTTCACGATTTTTTTATACCAAGATAAGATAAATCTGTTCAGCTCTTCTCGAGTTTTAGCGAGACTAACAAACAGATTTTTATATATAAGAAGATAAGATTAAATGATGTACATTATAAGTAATGTTAATTTATTGTTTTCAGAGCAGTAGCACCAGATTTAAAATCTGGAATGGATGCCAAAGAAAGAAGAAGACAGATGATTCAGGTTTATATTTCTTTACTATTGTTAGGAAGAAAATCCAACACAACTGGTGTATCGGCGCAACACTAGCCTTATTAAAATGTCAATGTTCATGTCCCCTCACTAATCAATGTGACATTGACTTGATAATGAAAGCTTTAGATAGAATCATTTGCGTCAAAGGATTCTAACTAATATTGTCTAAAACTATGTACAATAATCTTATCTTATATCTTTAAATGTGCAATTCTTGTATATATATAATTGGAATCTCGGAATCGGCTCCAACGATTTTCATAAAATTTAGTATATAGGGGGTTTCAGGGGCGATAAATCGATCTAGCTAGGAATCATTTTTAGAAAATGTCATTTTATTGGTGTTTTATCGATAATCAACTTAAACATGAACTTAACTTTTTCTATTGGTAAGATCGAAAAATATTATTCATATTTCATCATTTTATTAGTAATTCGTACTTAAATATAATTTCTAAAAAACACAATTAAAAAAAAATACAGAGCAAAGCTCGGTCATCCAGACTTTAGCTATTATATATTAAATATACATCCATACAATGAATAACAATATCTATATGTAATATTGAACAAAATATATTTGCCAAATGGGATGTATTTGCGTTGCTAACAAACATCCATTTTTTTTTGCTATGTCTGCAAATTTTTGTTTTGGATAATCTGTGAACAGTTTTAGATAGATCTTTATCTGGAAGTTAGATAATGTATATAGGCATATTAAAGCCTCTTTTTTGCACTGACCAAGTTGTGGGCAACCTCAAGCAAACAATAAAACTTTCTTGTTAATTAAAACATTGGATTTTGAGGAAATAGATTTATCACTTTTGTGTATAATTTACGCAAAAGCAAATAAAACGTCTGCCTGTTTAATAGTTCTAGAGTATTGATTGCACAGACCTCTATAAATGGACAGGCTATAAGATGTGGCATTTTGTGCCTATTTGATATTGTGCTGATATAAAGAAGCATTTCAGTCGGAACAAACTTAAAGCTTTCATTTCTAAGCATAACCTATCCATTTAAAGGAATTGGTTGATGGTCAGATATAAAGAATATTATATATCTTGTTCTAGGAATCCAAATATCTAGGTGGTGACATGGAACACACTCACTTGGTGAAAGGTCTCGATTATGCTTTGTTACAAAAGGTAAGATATCTATAATAATAAGATGAATAAATAAAAAAAAATAGTGTTAATGTTTTCTGTAAATTTTTTCTTTAATTTTACAACTTATTTATATATAAAATATGAAAGTTTGGATATCTCTATGAATGGACATTGAAATTTGGGATAGATATTGATTAAAGTCTAGAATATTATGTATGCTATGTTATATCAAAACTTAACAGTGGTAGAGCCTGCTTTGACATCTTGACTTAGCTCTTTAAGACAGGTGTCAAGTGGAAATGATTCCGCATACAGTCTGATAAGTGTCCATCCCGGAGGCCTAACTTTAGTCCTATTTCCACTCCCAGTCTCTTCCAGGGAGAAAAGGATAGGAAGTGAAATAGGATTTTCCGGATGAAGGGATGTATGGCAGGAAAAAGATTTTTTTTCTGTACATTTCCTTCTCCGTGGATTAAAGGTAGGATTTTAGGTGGCCACTCCCTCATTTGCCACGTTATGATTTTTATAAAAAACTACTAATTCCACGTAAAATAAAAAAAATAATCATGTTTTGTTTATTTTACGTGGATTTAGTCTCGAGAAACAGTTATAGCAACTTGATGAACAGAAAAACAAATATGTTTATTAATCAGGTTCGATCAGAGATTCAAAATCGTGAACAAGAGCAAGAGGCAGAAATGGAGAGATTGGTGGAGGCGCCTATTGTAGAACCTGTCAAGGAGAAGAAGGAAGTACCAGTGGTAAGTTAAAATTTTATAATATTATGTCAGGGGTTGGCAACTTTAGGTTACAAGTAAATTTTTTTTGTTGTTTTTAATGTGGTTATTTTAAATTAAAACTTATTTTAAGAATATGTTGTCAACATCTGCACTTGATGATGAATGATACGTTTTTAGTTATTGTTTGTTTTGTTTACAGGATGAAGAATTGCAATTTGAAACAACTATGGGAAAGAATATTTACGATATGATATTGGAACAAAAGTAAGGCAAATTTTCTACTAAAACTAAAAAAAACTATAAATGTATAATTGTTTTGTCGCTACATATGAATTCAATTTTGTTTATATTCTTTATCCAGAAGAATGGACATATCAATACCGAAATTCTGTTATATGATATAACCATCTTAGTAATATTATAAATGTGAATATTTGGATGTATGGATCGATGGATAGATGTTTGTTTGAAGATCACCAGAACGGTTCAACAGATCTTGAAGAAATTTGGCATAGATTACTTAGGATTAACTTAGGTTACTTATAAAGTTTTTTTTCCGCCCTGACGGAGTTGCAGGCAAAAGCTAGTTTTATATAACTTATATCCAATTTATTTTATTATCGGTGGGTTTCTGAGACCAAAATCCTCGTATAAAACATATTGGTCTTTGATCTATTGTCAAAAAATGACATGCTAATATTTCATACAGAGATTTGGTTTGAGTCTCAGAAACCAACGGTAAATATATTACAGGAATAAAAAAGTGACACGTAACGAGTTATTCGCACCTGGTCGTATGGCGTACGTGGTAGAGCTGGAGGAGGAAGGTGCGATGGACAGTGACATACCAACAACACTGACTCGCAGCAAGGCTGATGTACCAGATTTAGATGAGAGGAGTTCCGCTGCGGCCGCTAATGATGTCGTATTAGATAAACTGGCACAAATATTCTCATATTTAAGACATGGTCGCCATAGAAAGCTGAAGAAGACTAAGGTATGGAATATTTTGTTAATAAGTTTTTTTTCTTTAGATGTTCATTACATCAATATTTTTTTGTTGAAAAAAATGGTATAACAAATTGAAAATATATTATGTCTATTTTACTAATATTATAAATGCGAATGTTTAGATGGATGGATGGATGGATGTTTTTTTGAAGGTATCTTCAGAACGACAGCAAGGATCTCGCTGAAATTTTGTATAGATGTAGAACATAGTCTGGGAGAACACATAGGCTACAATTTTTTTTTTTATTTTCTCGCGGAGGGAGTCGCGGGCGACAGCTAGTCATTTTATAATTTTATAAATCAAGTTCAAATAATGGTGGATAAAATTATTAATAAAGGCTGTTAATGTTTTAGGAAAACAGTCCCTTTTCAATGGTATTTGAATTCAATATAAAAAATGTATTATTAAATTTTCTTCAAATTTTAATTTTATCGCCTTCTATATAATTTTACTCTTTATTTTAACCAAAAACTATGAAAATGTCACAGTTTCAAAATCTTTGATTTTATTTATCGTATTTATTGTGACCGTGGTGTGCAGGACAAGGCAAATGAGAAGGGTCGTAATGATGACTCGATCTACGGTGAAATCGGCGACTACGTGGCGGGAGAGCGACGCAGCGACCGTCGCGACGACAGACCTCGTACTGGATACTTCGACAAACCTGTAGAGACGGAGAAGGAAGAAGGTATTATAATATTCAAACTATATAGAAGCTCCAGATTTTAGCTACAGACGCAGCTGCTGCGAGAAAACTGTATGAAGTGGTGTGCGCAGCCACGCTTTCTTACCGTGAACTCTCTTAACCAAAAAAATAATTGTGTTAATCTTGATAAACAGCTGAACCACGGAACTCCGTGGCTTGGACTTAACTAAGTCATCGTAAAAATTGTAGGTTGTAACGTTTCATTACTGTCAATTTCGACTCCACTTAAACTTGTATTAATACATACAGTCGAAATTGATTCAACGAGAGTCCAAGGGACCGAGCAGCGTTACGAGCCGTCATAAAGTTTGAATAGCAATATACCAGTGCTGTCTGTCACTCTTTGTTTTTCACTATTACTTGTTTCATTATTGTAAGCTCACATAAATCTCCACTGAGGGGCTCGGAACCTACCCTAAGTAAAGGAGTGCGGGTTGTCAATTTGTCTTTGTTTTTTTTACTAGGTCCTATCCCCCGACGTACCGCGGCGAGTGGTCCGGAGCGCGAGTCTCGGTCTGCAGCGTTGTTATCCCGACTGGCAGCGGAGCCCGAGGGCTATGCGGAGTGCTACCCCGGCCTGCGGGAGATGGATGATGCCATTGATGATTCTGATGATGAAGTGGACTACACCAAGATGGATGCTGGCAACAAAAAGGGACCCATCGGTGAGTTATACAGCACCAGTATTACCAGTGTGGTAAGGAATTAAAACATTTATTCAGCTGATGGGATCTTAGTCAAGCGATGTTACTAATATTATAAATGCGAATAAACCATCTAAACAGATTCATGGATGGAGGGATGTACGGATGGATGGATGTTTGCTTGAAGGTATCTGCAGAACAGCTAAACATTTGTCAATGAAATTTGTCAAACAAGTAGAACATAGTCTGGTTAAACACATAGGCTACGAGTTTAATATTTTTTTATCCGCGCGGACGGAGTCGCGTGCGACAGCTACTTTTAATCATATGTCGTAGAGATTGGTTAAAATTCAAGATACATTTCAAGTGTACTTTCTTTCTAATAATTTTGTCTATAGTATGCATAGTTATATATAGTGTTACCAACAATATGCCGCATAATTGACCATTTTTTTTATTATCAAACTAGCTGTCGCCCGCGACTTAGTTTAGTGTACCCCACCCATCCATCCATTCACATCACATCTATCTAAACATTCGCATTTATAATATTAATAAGTTAAATAAAAAGCAGCTCAAGGCATAAATTAAAAAAAAAACAAAGTGAATAAATAGTATCCAATGTCCGTCTCCTGGCTCTAAGCTACCTCCTCACCAATTTTCAACCATATCGGTAAAGTCGTTCTTGAGTTATAAATAGTGTAACTAACACGACTTTCTTTTATATATATAGATAATGTTTTCTAGGTCGTTGGGACTTTGATACTCAGGAAGAGTATTCAGCATACATGAGTAGTAAGGAAGCGTTGCCGAAAGCCGCATTCCAGTACGGCGTTAAGACACAGGACGGCCGCAAGACAAGGAAGACCAGAGACAAGAGCGAGAAAGCAGAACTGGATAGAGAGTGGCAACAGGTATTTTTTTTTTCTAATACAAACATACAGAAATATTTTTTATCTGTATCATTTTAATCAAAGAAATTATTATGTTTTTATGAAAATATAAAAATGTTTTTTTTAAAATATTTAATAGTATTAAGGAATGAAGAGAATAATAATTGTTTTTATTGTTTTGTTAAGTTCAATTTTTTTTTTAATTTTATTAATGTCTTGTGAATTAGATAGTTATGGTAAATTACAGTATTATTTGTGATTTGCTTTTTTAATGTTATTTTTTTGTGATCTTTGGCTACTTATATATGTAAGTGAGTAATAAAATAATCTATTAATATTCTTAATTTAATTATAGTAGCTATTTTTATTATTTTTTTTGTTTTTTCTTTTATAGATCCAGAATATTATACAGAAGAGAAAAGCACCGATAGCGGCAGATGAACCCAATTTCAAGACACCGAAGTATTGATAAATAAATACTATTGTAGTATTTATAGGTTTTCTTAATTAAATGGATTTCCATGTACGTGATGTCAACATGACTGCGTTGAAAAAATCAGCAACAATAAAAAAATATTACAATGCACGAATATATTAAATAAAAAAGCCATAGTATCACAATCATTCGTTATTTTAGCGATTTCATGGGGGTAAGACAAAGTGCATTCGCTTCGAAGCGATTCGATAATGAATTTCAAATCCCGCTGGTGGCAACTCGTTTGTCATCTTATGATATAAAAAAAATCTGAATATTCTTCCACAAAACTTTTTTAATAACACCGTGAATAGGTAGCTTATCACCTTCTCAAAGGCCGGCAACGAATCTGCGGTTCCTCTGGTATTGCTGATGTCCAAGGGCGTCGTTGAACACCTCGGTGTTCCCGCTGCTCGTTTGCCCCCTTCTGTTATAAAAAAAAAGAATAATCTACTATTTGATAATAGATTTTAATTAGAACTCTGACCGGCTTTGTATGGAGAGTTTTGTATGGGAGTTTGGGAGTAGTGTTTTATTAATAAAAGATAATATTGAAATTCGTTGGCGTCAAGTTCCGTGATGGTATTTACTTGGGGAAAACATACATATGTTTTTTATGTAGTTGTATGATATTAAATGTATGTAATTGTGTTTGTTAAGATTAAAACAAGAGTTAAATGTGTTTTTGATTTTAATTTTACTAACCCAAAAAAACCTTAAAAAAATTTATTTAAATTTTATTACATATTAATAAATTTAATCGTACTAATATTATAAATGCGAATGTGTGGATAGATGGATGGATGTTTGTAAGAAGTTATCTCCAGAATCGTTGCACCTCGCTGTAATGCTGTCCGAATCCTGCCATTCAACTATGGTGGTAAACCATATGCTAGCACAAGACTAGAGCTTTGTTGGAATGGTACAAGAAATATTTGTAAATTATCAAATTGCTAATATTATATGTCAAAACACAAGAAAAAGACTGCGTTCTACATCATTGCCAAATTTCAGTAAGATCCATGCAGCCGTTCTGAAGATACCTTCTAACAAATATCCATCTATCTAAACCAGTCTTTCCCAAAGTGGACGATAACGCCCCCTTGTGGGCGCTGCAGGTCTCAAGTTGCGGGTTATAGTAGAAGTTTCGTTTAGAATTCTCTGTTAATATACATATATAGGTCACAATAATTAATTAATATATTTTGAAGTTATAGTGGTTTTTAAATATGTTTAAATATGGGGGCGCTAAAAAAATCTCAAAATGGACAGGAGACAAAATAAGTTTGGGAACCACTGATCTAAACATTTGCAATTATAATATTAGTAAGATATATTAAAAGTGACGCAATTATCGGGCTGCCTGACAAATAAATGAAACAAACTGTGATATATATAACTATCTCTTTCATACTCGCTAATCTATTCACATTAAATCCACTCAGTGGCCTTGTGTACGTGATAACAGACGTCTCGCGACGTAAACGTAACGAATATTTTTTCTCATCAATTTTACTGAGAGAAGATGAAATTACAGTAAAAACGGTGTTACCTAAACTTTTTCAACTATTTTTTGGAATTCAATTAATTGGACAACACACAAAGTTAGCTAAACGTAAGATATTTTTAGATATTTTATTGTTGTTGTGTAGAATTTAATTTGAACAAAATCGGTTTTAATGTGTCAACATTAACTGTTTAAAAAAATAATGAAAAGTTGTAAAATAAAATAAAAGACAATTCGTGGTTATAATTAATCGTAAAAGATTTTGTTCCAAATTTAAAAAATATAAAGAGTTTTTTAACCTATTAAGAATACGTTATGAAATACCATTTTTTTTCGTTCGATAACCTAGTCTGTGGATATATAGCATTTTTATAGATTATTTAAATGAATTATTTCCAGATGAGTCCACAAAATGAGTTTAACTTTCATGTGATTGAGTTATTAGAACATTCAAACATACATCTTGAAAAATACGTGTGCGTTCCGAATTCTCGGATATTTTTACGTGAAACATCAGATGGTCCAGTTCTTGTACATTTTCCTGCTAACGAAGAAATACCAGAAATAAATACATATTTTGAGAAAAAAGAATTCTCAGGAAACTTACCACTTCATTTGGGTAATATAAAATACAGTACAAGTAAGTAAACATTTTATTAGCTGGCGCCTGCGACTCCGTCCGCGCGGAATTAAATAAAAACTTTATGAGTACTGTGTTCTTCCAGACTATGTTCTACATCTGTGCCAAATTTCATCAAGATCCGTTAAGCCTTCCGTTAAGATCCGGAGACACCTTCAAACAAACATACATCCATCCGTCCATCCATCCAAGCATTCAAATTTATATCAGTAAGATGTGTTCATTGTAGGTTAATTTGACATACTTTTGGTGCTTAAAACTATTTGTTTTTATAGTGTCCTTTGAAGATGCAATCAACTATACCAAGATACTGAATATAATGTTCGATGAAGAGCAAAGCAGCACGGAAATAGTCGAAAGTATGTATTGGTCTGTTGACATTTAAAAGTATTTCTTTTAAGTCGCTAATTGTTAAAAATTGCTTTCCAGATGTATCATCTACTTCCAAGAAGAAAGTATTTGAGTCACAATCCACCTCAGGAGGAAGAAAAGTCCGTACAATTTCACCGTTCTATAATCCAATCTCCACAGAGGGCTAGACAAAGTGCATTCGCTTCTAACTGACAATAACTTTCGATAAGTCATGTGATTGCCGCGCGTCAGTTTCATACATTTTTGAAATTCGCTATGGAATCGCTTCGAATGCGCTTTGTCTAACCCAGCAGACTCGAGTAACGAAGGAAAACTTTTTAAAACGGAAATAACGTCTATACATCCGCATGTAAAGACGCTGTATTAAATCTTTACATTTTTATCGATTAATTAATGATTTATTTTCAGATGAGTAAACAAAATCAGTTTAAGTTTCATGTGATTGAAATTTTGGAACCGTCAAACATAGTTGTTGAAAAATATGTGTGCGTTCCGAATTCTTGGATAATTTTACGTAAAACATCAGATGGTCCAGTTCTTGTACATTTTCCCGGTAACGAAAAACTACCAGAAATAAAGAAATGTATTGCGAAACAAGAATTCTCAGGAAACTTAAAACTTTATTTGGCTAACCTAAAATACAGTACAAGTAAGTTGTGACCACTATTGTTTTATTGGCCTCTTTTTGTGTAGCAACAAGATAGTACATGATACGATTTGGCAAACACTACAACCTTCGCTATGTTTTTTTTTTATAAAATAAGGGGGCAAACGAGCAACGGGAACACCGATGTGTTCAGACGCCCATGGACATCAGCAATAATACTAGAGGAACTGCAGATGTGTTGTCGGCCTTTGAGATGATACACTCCCTTTTTGAAGGAGACTAAGTCGTAGCGGTTTGGAAATACCGCCGAGGGTTGTTTGTTAAAAAATTTCTTTTCCAATTCTGAGCTGGTGATACTTCCCTCACAATAAAACAAGTTTTAGATGGTAATTTGACATGCTTTTGGTTCTAGAATAATTTATTTTATAGTGTCCTATGAAGACGCAGTCAACTATATCAAGATACTGAATATAATATTCGATGAAGAGCAAAGCAGCACGGAAATAGTCGAAAGTATGTATTGGTCTGATGACATTTAAAAATATTTCTTTTAAGTCGCTAATTGTTAAAAATTGCTTTCCAGATGTACCTTCCACATCCAACAAGGAAGTATTTGAGTCACAATCGAGCTCAGAAACAAACAAAGTCAGTACAATTTCAACTCTAAACAGTGATGCTAAAGCAGTTCTAAAAGAAATAACAGAAATACCAGACTTGATTAAAGCAGAGGGGAGAATAAACCAAAGTAAAAGTAAAATTGAAGTTGCCGATTCATCTCCCAAAGCCAGAAGATGTTCAAAAAACTCACATGGAATATCTTTATCAAGCAACAACACCATAAATTTACCAGATCCAACTACAAAAGAGAATCTTCCGAAAACTAGCCATTGTGTAAAAGATAAGACTAACAATAATCAAGAAAATGATCCATCAGCAAATAACTCTTCCATGTTAGTCACTAAATATCAAAATATAATGGCTCTAGAGTCAATACTTGGTGATAACTACGAAGAAAAATTGGAACAACTACAAGAAGCGTTTGATAATAAACAATTATTCTTTAAGGAAAAGCAGGATTCGTTTATGAAACATAGTAACATCACTAAACAATTTATCGATCTAATTAACGAAGCCAAAAATAGTTCTGACATTAGTGATCTAGATTCAGCAGTGAGAGAAATAGAAAATTGTGCGATGGAACTGGATATAAATAAAAATGATGTTAATCTACTTCATCACACAATAAGCGGATCAAAAAATGATTCAGGAAAAACTGGAGAAATGGAACATAGTGTAGGAAATAGTGACGGTACAGAAGTTGAAAATATTAATCCATTGAAGGTCAATAGTCAAGCGCGCAATTTTATTTTACCACCAGAGTACGATCCGAATGATTCAAGATGGACCCTAAAATATCAGGAAAAGGAAATTGGTCTTGTCGAACTGCTACCAGCTTCACGTGTGTACGTAAACAAAATTCAATTAAGACATTGTATAATAACGTCGTGGGACCACAATGCCCTTGCACGAAAGTTGTTATTCCTAATTTTTAGCGAGAACGCATTAACTATATGTTCTCTTCCTGGAGTAAAATCCAAAATATATTCAGGAGCAACAATTATAAGGCCCGGTCTAGATGAACATGCATTAAATGTTTTATTGAATTACATTCAAATGCATGCGGCTGAGCAAAAATGGCGTAAATTTGATTCGAACTTAATTATTAAAAGTATTCGTGGCAAATTGTACGACATTAGAAGCAAACGTCAAAATATCGGAAACTAATTAGGCTGTAGGATTGCTAGCGAGACAATTTACCGTGGGTTTCTGACATCAAAATCTCTGTATAAAACATATCGTCATCCCTGTCATTTTCTTTGACAACATAGAGATAACATTATGTTTTAAACGGAGATTTTGGCCTGAGAAACCCACGGTTAATCAATACCTGATTAGTAGAAACTGGTGGTCGCGTAATTTTACGAAATCGATTTTTTTGTTTTTTAATTATAGAATATTTTAAGAGTATAGTATTTTTGCAATAATATTAAATATAATTCAGTTCTGCAGGTCAGCACTAAATCAGATCTTAAAGTAAACTCAAAGCTCATTTACCTGGAAACTACTGTTTTCTGTACGACGCAATACAGAATTGAAGCTCGTCAAATCAAATCTTATTCTAATATTATATTAAGTTTGTATAATTAAAAACAACACATAGAAGTAAAAATTTATAATATTTATGAACTAACAGGTACTGTATTGTAAAGAAATTAGGTTTAAATTATTGCGACAATATAGGTCTATGTAAAAACTACGGGTTTTGTACATGAGTCGTGCGCCGACATTAACCAATCGTGTTAATGTCTTAATATTTTAGAAAATTGAGATTTGAGATTAAATTTGTATAGCTATAAACATAAATACCAAAGAAAGTATGGATGGATTCTTTGAAAAAGGATATGCGTAAGGAGGTGAATTGAGATATAACGACTGATAGAGACGTATGGAGTAGTACATGTGCCGAATCTCCGTAGAGATAAGAGAAGTTTGATGACAACTTCTAAGAATTGTTATTAAAGTAAAAGTAGAATAATATCATGAGTTTAATTTTCTGCCTGACATTAGCACCTACTAAAGGAAATAGCAATGCAGACAGATCGTGGATAAACAGTTTTCTTTCCATAGGCGCAATAGCTCGCTGCATAATGCTGAGGACTAAGTAATAAAGAGCAAATGAGCAGCGGAAACACCGAGGTGTTCATCGGCGCCCATGGACATCTGTAATATCAGAGGTACCGCAGATGCGTTGCCGGCCTTTAAGAAGATGATACGGTACGGTACGGTAAATATGGTAGCATTTTAATTATTGAGGCTGATTAGTTTACTGAAATCATAAAACATAGCTGTCACCCGCGACTTCGTCCGCAAAATTAAAGAAGAAAACTTATTTAGTAGCCTATATGTTCTACCATACTATGTTCTATACATACATCTATGCCAAATTTCAGCGAGATCCTTTGAGCCGTTCTGATGATACCTTCTCACAATATACGTTCAAATATTCGCATTTATAATATTGGTAAGAAGTAAGAAATTTGGATAACTCAATCTCCAACCATACCAATAATTAAACTGTAGAAAAGGATACATTTTTGGACCACAATAGTTATTGTCCCTCAGATTTCAATTTCAAAAGCGCTCCTGGTAAGAATTTCCTTCCCTAACGATTTTCGGTATCTCAAGAATGATTCCGACAGATTTTTTTGTACTACCCATATTTCAAACGGTCAGAAAAATTCGTACCGTTTTTTTATAATTCCAAGGCAATTTTGCATGGCATTCGTTCTACTTATACAGATATGTTCCAAATTCCGATCGTTAAGATATGCACGCATTTGTAATTATTCTAACCGTTATGTACTACGCGAGGAAACTTGCTCATTTACTGTTGTGTAATTGAATTCTTAATAATCACCAAACGCAGGCATTCGTGTAGAAACAAGTCACCTAATGAGATCTGCCAAGTAATTTAAACTAAATGTTTTCATTCCGCATTCCAATAAGTACATTTATTCAGACCCAACCGGCTCCAAAGCTCTTTTATCAGAAAAATCCTACATTTATAATGTCACTCAAATATTCTGTGGTTTAATATATTACTTTATTGTAATTACACAGTACAAAATAATATCACCGTTGACGCCGCCCGTAGGAAATATAGAGGAACCGGACACGATCCCTTTGCTTTGGGACTACAGAAATGCTATTATCTCCAATCGACCTACCGACCTTCAGGTTTCACTAGTGCAATATAAAAGTGAGGCATTCTATCACGTCAGGGCGCGCGGTGACGCGTCGCCGTCGCCGAAGAGAAATGCGACCGAATTCGCGACGATTCATTTGACACGATGCCGGTTCATCGCCATCGCGCGCCGACCCATCCCGCGGACCCCCACACCCCGCCCGCGCGGATCGTCTTTACAGGTGCGTAAGCGCAGGTACGCTCTCCCCTCTCGTCCCGCAGCCCGCGTCCCGCGCCCCGCGACACACACCTCCCGCCATCTTGAATTCCGTTCACTCAGACCCGCGCCCGTCTCGCGGCCAGCGCACGTTTACGCTACGAGCGACAAAACAATTATCAATTTGTAGTGCCTTCGGAGTGATTTGGTGTCATGTGATAAGTGTAGTGACGAAATGGAGTCGACTCCTATATGCAGGTGCCGCGTGCTGTACCTAGGCTCGGCGGTGCCGCAGCAGAGCAAGGACGGACTACAAGGAATCCAGGAGCCCTTGCGCGAGTTGTATCCGGAAAAGGGAGCGACAGGCGGCGGTATAGACTCGTGGCTGTCGGTCTGGTCCAACGGAATTCTACTGGAGAACGTCGACGAGAGCGGATCGCGGGTTGCGAGATTTTTTCCGATATCGAGTTTACACTACTGTGCGGCGGTGCGCCGCGTGAGCGTCGAGGGTGCGCCCAGATTCCTACCCTTGGACTCTCCTTTCGCACGAGCCCCTGCTCCTCGACGGCCGCCTTTGTTCGCGGCGGTTTTGCGCCGGACGCAAGGTATCAAAGTGCTGGAGTGTCATGCTTTCATATGTCGTCGCGAGGCGGCGGCGAACGCTCTCGTGCGGTGTTGTTTTCACGCCTACGCCGATAGTTCTTATGCGAAGCGTCTGGAGGCTGAGAGGTCGCCCTCTCAGCTGCCCCCCGAGCCCGAGGAGGAGCTTGAGGTGTACGACGGGGACGAGAACCACAAGGTGTGGGTCGGGGAGGTGGATCGCGACGACGCGAGCGATGACATACCGCACCCGGCCCGAGTGCCCCGTCCGCGCCAGATAACCCGTCCTGCCTCCGTGCCGCCCCCGCCGCCGCCGCCAGAGGAACCGAAAAAGAAGTCGACCACTAAAAAAAGTAAAAAGAAGTCATCCGCTTCCGCCGATGAGTTGTACGCGACCATGCCGGGACCGGCCCCGATGATGAACGGTAGGTCTCTGGGCCGGACGCCCCCCGCCTGGGCAGCCGCCCATCCCATGGTTTTGGTCGCACATCCAGCCGCTACGTTGCCCCACGCGCGGCCAGCGACGCTGGGCCACAGAGGACGGGTGCCGGCGGCGCTGGCCCCCGGGCCCTTCCCCGCGGTGCCACCGCCTGGACGGGGCCGCATGCAGTACGCCACGGTGGACCCACGCCGCTCAAAACCGCAGCCGCCGTCCATGAAGGCGGCTCAGAGCATGACGGGCCTAGAAGCTGTAGAGGACGCCGGTGGGATTTACAGAAAGAAGGGACATTTGAATGAGCGAGCCTTCTCGTACAGCATTAGACAGGAACACAGAAGTCGATCGCACGGCTCTCTCGCCAACCTGAAGTTCGCCGCTCCGCCTGAGGTGAGTCTGAAAATATTATAAGACTCAAATATTTAGCTTATATGCGGGTACGTGAAATCGTACCCAGAATACATCGCCTCCGAGGTTACTTTTATGTATGGTAAATTGATACATGTTGTGTGTATTGACAATGAAAACTTAAGCCATTTTCTTGGAATGCGTTATACAGTTAGAAGGTTTAAGTTACATTGATTGTTATTTATAAAACTGTTATTTCCCAGGTCGTAGATTACGTAACAAATAATCTACCATTTCGACAAGTTACTGTAGGTACAATCTTAGAATATAGAAACAAATAAGTATAATAACGTAATATCCAAAACCTGTGCGTTAGTTTACATATATTATATTATTCACAAAAAATATTGACTGTGATTTCTCAGAACAAAAAACTGTGCGTGTACTAATGTTCTTGATTCATTAAAACCTCATCCAAGGTGATATTACTAACAATCGTAAATATCTTCCAATATTACTAATAGCTTTATGTATTGTAATTATATTTCCATACCTAAGTAATATTATACATGCGAATGCTATGGATGGATGTTTGTTAAAACGTATCTCCAGAACGGCTTAACGGATCTTGACGAGATTTGGCACATATGTAGAACATAGTCTGAAAGAACATATAATCTACATATAATGTTTTTTTTTTATTTCGCGCGGATTTCGTTGCAGGCGACCGCTACTAAGTTATAAATAGTCGTTCGCGGCATCACTAACGATTTCACTAATCGTCTTTCGCAAAGAGGGATAAAATTGTGTAATTTACAACCGCGAAGGCGGAGTATTAAAAAGGTCTTTAGACGTCAGGGTCAGTCTGTTGCGGAATTGATTATTTATTCTCTGTGGCATCATCGCCGCTCAATTTGTACGTAACGGTTATCAATGTACGATGTTTACGTTCTAATGTCTCATCGTTCATTTGTAAACGTTCTTGTGTTATAAATTGAAAGTGAGTTTACATCGATACTAATTCAATAAATGTGTTTTTATTCATCTTTATATATATAATTCTTCTGTGAGTGTGTATGTCACTGAACTTCTCTCAAACGACTGGACCGATTTTGATGAAATTTTTTGTGTGTGTTCAAAGGGAACTGGGAATGGTTTGTTGATTTTGGAATGTTTTACATTGGATCCGACAGACGGCGCTACCATCGCAGTGTCAAATTTTAAATAATATTCAAATTAAAGACGTGTAGACAGGACATCGTCTGTCGGGTCCGCTAGTTTTACTATAATAAATTATATTACAAGTCAATACGTGAAATAATTCTATAATAAATGTACCCACATTATACGTAACTTCGTATTGTCCTTGGTTATGTAAGACTTTATACTATAACTATACGATTTTAGTACTTTTAGATATTATTAGTTAGATTCCTTTCGCACGAGCCCCTGCTGGCGCGAATGACGTGCTATCGTTACAAAGTCAAGTGTCAGAATGATTAGTGAGGGGACATAAACGTCGACATTTTAATAAGGCTAGTATTGGGTTAATACACTGCCATATTTCGGATTTTCTTCCTAAAAGTACAAACTGTTGGTAGAAAAATTACGTTTAATAGTATGAATGTCTTTCCTGTTTCATATTTATGGCATCATATTTTGTTAAATTACTTTAATTTTGTAGTAGACGTCGCTATCAAAATGAAATAAAATGTACACCATTAAACGTGTAGGGACAGATCAACATGTAACTTCAACATTTCTAACTGGTTAAACACGGTGTGACGTCGCAATCGACATAACTGCAAATCGAGACTTGATCCAAACCGATGACCAACGCCCGATACTTCTTTTCTCCAGCGAAATTAAAATTTTCACTCAAGAAAAAGAACGTTAAAACGCATTTTTATTAACATTAGGTAATGTTATTAAAAACGAATTAAAAATATTCGTCTTCATACTCATATTATCATGCTTCATACTATTATCATATTTTAAATACGAATGTTTGGATGGTATTTATTTGAAGGTATCTCCAGAAAGGCTGAACGGATCTCGATGAAATTTGGCATACATATATTATAGAACATAGTCATGAAGGAAACATAAACGCGGACGGAGTTGCGGACGATAGCTAGTTGTAATTTAAAACCGTGAAATTCTATTGTCAAAGTACTAACACTAAACTAATTGTTGTCTCTGTTTTTGTCAAAGAAAATGACAGAGATAAAAATATTTTTTTGGATAAATTATAACTAAAAAACAAATGAATGTTAAATGAAAGCGAAATATAATGTAAATTTATGACAAATAGTTCGTATACCGCCTCCTTAGTAAAGGACACTTCCCTATGTATATTTGAAAATCTGCAGTTGCTTACAGAATAATAATATATATTTACATCAGTCAGGTCAGTGGCTTACCACGAAAGGAATATGTTTATGTTAATTAAAACATGACATAGTACATGTTAAAGATAAACCAAGATAAATAACTACGATTAATGCAAAATTGTAGATAACTTAGCTCATTAACTTAGTTCATAAAGTATTGATATAAAATGATTTTTAATTACTTTAATATATCTTTATATATGTTCTTTATATACTTCCTTTTCGGTATTTTGAGAAATAATGAACTTAACAAAACCCTTGTTTTTGTGAAATGTTTGTTTTTCTGAGAACGAAAATATTTCAATTCATTTGTTTCCTGTAAACGGGGAACACTAGCAATATTTTTATTTTCACTTATCAGAGTTTATTTTTCCTCTTTCAATTGTTTTTGATTACATCTTCCGTCTGTTTGTGTCATAACTAGCTGTCAACCGCGTATCCGTCCTCGTGGAAAAACAAACCTAATTAGTATGTTCTTCCCGGCTATGTTCTACATCTATGCTAAATTTCAGTGAGATCCATGAAGCCGTTCTGGAGGTTACAAACCTACTAAAACATCCATCCATCGATTCATCTAAACATTCGTGATAATACCAAGATTATTATACAACTTATATCATTATTAGGGGTGTGGGAATATCATTAGAATTGAATCAATTCCCGCTCGAATAATTCGTAACTTCGTGTTATTCGCACATCCCTAATCGTGATGTTTTATATAAATATTATGACCGTATGTCGTGATATCGTAATATTAGTATTAAAATTGTGTTGAAAACGTGAAAGTTATAACAAGGCCTGTATTATAATTATTTTTAATACCAGCAATTGCATGATAAAAATAGTTAATTGAATATATCTTGACACCGTTTTATAAAATTCATGTCACTAATTGCGTTACCTCTTTTCAACGTAAAATGGCGAGAAGTAATTTTTTGCTCGTCTAACTTGGAGGTAAATATTAGTGCATATTCCATTGTGAACTGTAGCCTATAGGAAAGACCGATTTTGAAGAGAAGCATCATTCAATTTGTCTCCTTTTAAGGAGTCTAGAAGTCTATGAGTTGTGGAACTAAAATGGAATTAGAATAAAAAGAGGTTTTGGCGCGGAAGTACGTATAGGAAAGAGTTTCCTTTTTCTAGGCATCTATATCTCCCTGAAAGGTTGGCAACTCATCTGCAATCTTCTAATTTTATAGCAATTGTAAACCTACTTAGCTAATCAGCACATATATAATTAAGCTTAACGAATGAAGTAACCGGTAAACTTAATACAGATAAGTCAATAATTATGTATGACCACACAGCAAATTATGTAAGTATAGAGAAAAATTCTTGTTAGCAAATTGCATATAGAGGAAAATTCTCGCTTGAACACCGCTACTTATATTTATTTATTAATCATAACAAAATTATTTACAGGCTTAAAAACTGACTTGCGCGACTGAATTGAGCATTAAAAAAAAAGAATAAACTTACATGTCCTACTTAGAGTTGTTCAATAGGCATTAAGACATTTACTTAGTGTAGATTTTTTATGACAAATCTTTTCTTTGCTATGAATAAACTATCGCTTGACCATGACCCATCATAATATAGTGATTTGGGTAATTATTACAACGTTCTTTTAGACAGTTTTAGTTAGAATCATTTCGCACGAATGACGTGCTTTCGTTACAAAGTCAAGTGTCAGAATTAATAGTGATGGGATATAAATGTCAACATTTTAATAAAGCTAGTGTTGCGTCAATACAATAGCATATTTTCAGATTTTCTTCCTAACAGTACCTACCAATTTTATGACCAAAACAAACTAATTGATTTATAATATTCTTGAAACGGTTGCATGCAAAAGGAAGGACGTTCAAGCAATATCCTGTCGTAGAAAACGTGAGTTCTAAAGCATATCTCCGTTATTATTAGAAAACGATGCTTATGTGTATTACCCATATTTCCTTTACATATGATTTTTATTATCTATGCAACAGTGTTTTTAGTCGTCTAATCATATTATATGTTCCCACCAAAAAGGCTCTGAGCCTACACAAGTTAAGGGTGACTAAGGCTTAGTCAACCACGCGTTATGCGAGTGTTTATTCATCTTATTATTATTAATATGAAATTACACTAAATTGAGATCGCAGTTATATTTCATTCAACAACATTATGTAGAAAATCATCCTGTAGTCAAGTTATTAACTTGACCCAAACGCGTTGAAGTCTAATATTTCGGCAATTAGTTCGTTGATGTCTTTTGTATTGCCAAAAATTTTACAGCAATAAGTTTAAATTAATTAAAGAATTAAATGCTTATATTTGTAATATCGTTAGCTTTACGGTTATTAATATTAAATAAGCTTAATTGAACACTTTTTAATTAAATAGAAATCTTGCTTAGACTAGGTTACCTTAAATTTTAATAGCCATTTGTTCTAATATTATAAAAAGGAAAGATTTTATTACTAAATATTTTTTAATCTGCACAGAGGAAGTTTTGTGGAAATAGTATCCTTTACATTTAACTTTAGTGTATAATAATGATTATAAAATATTATTGCTGTATAACAGTATGAGAGTTTATAAGTTTGTCACGCTTCGGCCTTATCTATGGCACAGTTAGGTGTCATAACCGTGGCTGAGACGTGTGACACGATATGATGCACGTTACATTGTATGTCTAGTGTTAGTTATTAGATATTAACACGTTCATTATAACTTGAGGTCGATGAGACCTTACTAATATATGTTTGTTCTAAAGAGTCTCCAGAACGGCTGCATGGAAGTCGCTGAAGATTTACATTGATGTACCTATAGAATACAGTCAGGAAGAACACATAGGCTATTTACTAAGTTTTTTTTAATACCATATGAACGGAATCGCGAGCGAGAACTACTGTTATAATAAATATAAGGCTAAGAAAAAACTATGCCAAAATACAAAGGGAATATATGAATGTAGGAATAGGATTGTAGGAATATGAATGTAGGAATAAATTAATGTAGGAATAAAACATGTAAAATGTAGTTTTGTAAAGATTGAACTAAATGATTTTTCCTGTGTCAAAAAAGTGCCTAATTACTCTTTGGAAAATACAAGCCAATCGTGGAGTTGCGGATATCTGACTCTTACAACTAGCTAAGTGGACTTTGATGATTTGATTGTTGCATTTAAATAATACTGATATTCAAACATAGTGATTAAACTACTATTAATTTTTATCAGTAATACTTACCTACATTTAAACTACGACGCAATTTATTGTTGCAAAGTTGCATTTTGGTTTTCCCCGTACATGTTAAGTATTTACAACAGCTAGTTACATATTTAAATAAGTAAAAAAATATGACTACTTTTTAATATAGACTACATGCTCGTGTTGTCTTATGTGAGACTATTTTAAGTTTATTTGGAATGTTAATAACGCTTTCCGAAGTGGTCGTAATATTAGATGTATTAATAGCAATCAGATAATAGCAACCGATCAAGCCGAGGTTCGGTCCTCTCGGGCACCCTTGAATCGGAATGCTAAACGCGTAATGAGTGACAGCCCAAGTCGAGATCCCCTCTCGGGGGCCTTTGAGCCCAGTCACTCCATGGAGCGTCCACCTAAGCGATCTAAGAGCACAGTGGCCTCGCGATCCGGTAACAATAATTAAGTAACAGCCCGAGCCGAGGCTCCTGTGGGAGCCCTTGATTCTTGTTACTCTTAAACAAGGTTCAGGCTAATCGCCATCTGCGCCTGGCCACCATAATCCCAGTGAAGCTGTTAATGCCTCTTCAAGACAGTGACTACTCAGTCACAAAAAATGGAATGTTTAATAATCTTTGATCACCTAGAATATATATTTTTTTTAAACTAGTTATGTTTAGTTTAGCATCACTATACATAATATATGTTATGCGCGGAATATGTTATCGATGAAAGCCTTTAGGAATGCGGCAAAACATGGCGGAGAGGTTTATCCGTTCATTTAAATAATAAGGCAGGTGCGCGATAACTACGTAAGCGTTGGTTGAAGCTTAAAATAAATTGTTTTTTTTTGTAAAACTTTGTTTACGCATATAAAAAATTCGCTTAGCAAAAAGTAATTATTTCTAGACCAAATAAATAAATACCCGCTTAAAATATATTGTTATCTCTATTTTGTTAAAGATAATGACAGGGATGATGATATGTTTTATACAGAGATTTTGGTCTCGGAAGACAAGAGTTAGTTGTACTGAATTTAATATTATGTTTTTTTATTTCTAAAGTATTGTTTTTTTTTAATTATTGGTAATTGCAACTTTGTTAGCTTAAGCTAGCTTAAGTAAGCGTTATATGTAACTATACATTTTGGTTACAAAATTGCTCCTACATATTTTCTCGCATATTTCACGGTAACTAGGCACGGAGTTGCTACATTTTTATTACTTTTACCGTCAATTTGATGAACTAATTTGGTTATATACTAAATATGGTACGTGTTGGCATTATTTTTATTAAACTGTCATTATCTTGTTTTTTGTTTTAATACTATTATTATAAATGCGATTGTTTAGATGTATGTATGTTTTATAGAAGGTATCTGAAATTTTGCATGGATGTAGAATAGCCTGGAAGAACATATATTCTGCTAATTATGTTTTTTTTCTCGCGCAAACGAAGTCATAATGACATAAAGGCATGACCTATATTGTAATGAAATTTTTAGATGCACCACCACTTGTATTAATATATAGACATCCCTTTCACACCCTTTGATAGAACCGAGACAAAATAACACTAAATAGCTACAGCAACATGTTAGTAGATAGACTTAAGTCGACTTGTATATTTTTTAATCAAATCCCAGGGCACAGTTACACTGCACTACTTTACTTAGCAGCCATGATTCAACACGCGTGTGACCCTCTTCCATTGTCGACTATTACAAATTAACTGTAAAGTTGCTGCATGCAATTATGTACCTTATACTGTGGTGATAGAGTTGAAGTATAGTGCAAATGTAACTTTGTCATCTTAAATCCCACGCGGGGCGGTCGTCCGACAACGGTCAATGATTTCTGCAAGCTCTGCTAGTATATCGAAGTTTGAACGTAGCTCATAGATTTATCAGTACAATTATAGACTGTATATTTATTACAATAAAAGCGATTGTGCTTTGACAATTACATTTGTTCGATAGTATACGTTGGTTGAATATAAATTTTAATAATGATTTCTCTATGTACCTTCGTTCCTTTGCTTATGACGTTCATATAAATTCGATTTGAAGCTTGAATGTTATTTAATACATATTCTAAGTACGTTAGTTCTGCCTTATTTATATAAAAATCCAGCACAAAGCAGTAAAAAACTATTCTTTAATAATTTCAACTTATTGATTTAACAATCAGGTCAAGAATAAAGCTTAAATATAAAAGATTCAGTATTAAACTTACTGATTTTCTTGGTACATATTTCAAAAGTGGATTGAAACTACATGTTTGGTTAACATATTGTCAACTCAGATGCCATTCCAGGTCTTAATTATATCTATTTTTATCAGCTTTAATTAAGATAAAAGATTAAAAACCCGACAATATATGTAGACAACTTTATAGGAGGTATAGTGAGCTGATGATGATAATCTTTTACTTACATCTTTTAGGATATATCGATTGAGTTAAGTTCTGAAAACGTGATAAAACAAACACTCCATATTATTTACTATACTTGACCAAAAGTTATAGATGCATCAGAAATTCTAAGTATATTTGAGATCATACTTTAAAATAACTTGAGAGATTGTAAAGTAGAGGTTGCATTGTGGCTGGCTCATTGTGTTGCAGATTGTCTATGCACAAAAGACTCCTGACCTTGGCCCGGTCTAGTTTGCTTAGTACATTAATTATGTCTTCGTCTAAATTCTAATTGCAATTGTTTTCTTCTCATTACATTTTTTATGTTATACTAGCTGTCGCCCGCGACTCCGTCCGCGTGGATATAATATATATTATAAACTTAATTAGTGAAGCCCACCCCACCCATCCATCCATCCACATCACATCCATCTAAACATTCGATTTATAATGTTAGTAAGTTAAATACGAAGCAGCTATTTAAGGCATAAATTCGAAAAAAAAATGGATAATAGTATCCTATGTCCGTCTCCTGGCTCTAAGCTACTTAGTATTAGTTAAAAACTAATATTAACGTGTTGTTATGTAACAAATCGAATTTCTCACATTTATGATTCTAATAGTACTTCTTTGAAATTACACAATTTACGAGCATCGATATAAACATGCAAAGATTTGCATTTCATTGCGATCGAACGTTACAAAAACGTGAACACAAATGGAATTCTCATCTATAAATGTTTATATTTTTTGCGGCCTCAAAGATGCCTCACGTCATTATGACATTTGGTTAACGTTTTTTTATAACGAAAATATTTAACAGATGACGTAGTCGTTTAATAATTTTAAAGGATTTTGATCCTTATAACTATATAGTTAATGATTAATATGCTTCGACATATAAAATAATTATGAAAAGGTACTTTATAATCATGTAATTATAAGTAGGATTTATTTCGAACCTGGGCTATAATTTTTTCCTTAGTATGTTGCTCGCTGTAGCATCTAATTGGCGTTTCTTAAAACACATTAGCCGACTTTTATGTATGTACTCATAGTGATATAATATGGAACACTAAGTGAAAAAATAAGGTTGACACAGTGGTACTTTTTAATAAGATAAATTTAGTAATTTGTCCGCTATTGCGTTGTACTCGAATTTTAGTCTCTTCGTACACTTGCGTTCAGTGTATCTCATGGTGCGCACTCTTTACACACAACGTTGATTATTCGATGGTCATCTTGAAAACCGAAGCAACTTTTCTCACCTCGATCTTAAGAACAAGGAGCAAGCGACTGGCTTTATCGACAAATAACAAAATGTCATTGTTGTGTGGGTGCTTCCTAAACTCTATAACATTATACCATGTAAGTCTTAATCGTTTTATAGCTATTAAAATCACCGGCTTTCGAAGATATACATAGCCTTGTGTACTAACGGCTTTAAATATTGTGATGGTACATGATATGAATTTGCTTATTCAACTAAAATCGTGTTCGTTGAGATGTGAGACAGGAGTTGCTATAATTTGTGCTGTACGTTAATGAGCTGTTAAGTTTTTTCACGCTGCATTGCGCGGGATGCGTGACATTCATTATTTGTTGTACCTGGTCACGCGATCCTTTCATCTTCTATTAAATTCACTTTTATAAAGTATCTTCTAATAGGTAGTTAATTGAAAGTTCTAATTTAATAAATGTTAACGTAATTTTTTTCAACTTTCACGTCCTAACTTTGAGTTATATATAATGTGGATGGCTATAAAGATAGAGGAAGACCGAAGGCAACTTGAATAGATACGACAGCTGACAGATGACAGATGTAGTATATACTTTGCCGACCCTCTGTAGAGATTGCAGGATTATGATTACGTTCAAACATATTTAATTGAAACAGTTGAAAATACTAAAATTAGGAATGGCAAATTGATTTGAAACACATTCTGCTGACCCTATATAGTTGGTAAACGAGGGATGATGATGATAAAATACATTTGTTGCTGTTTGTTTCCTGGTGAAATTATTATATAACTTGAGGAAAGCCATTATAAATTTGTATTTAAGCTAATTTTTAACTCAAGTTTTGATATCGTGTCGATAACAATTATATGAAACTAGTCGTAACATTAAACTTGTCCAAGATTGAGATATGAATGAAATAAAGCTGTTTTCTTTAATTTTATGATATAAAAACGCTTCTGATCAACCAAAATTCATGGAACTAATTCAAAAAGGGTTCAATTTTTGTGTTTAAACACAAAAAAATATTCATTCTGTAATGTAATAACCTTTCTTTTGATATCAATCTTCTTAATTCGATACGGTTTTGAAGCGTGAAACAGAATATTGTATATTCGGGGAGTGGAAAAGAGACGGCTAATAACTTTACCGTAGACCTACAGTTACAAATTGACATCTTCACGTCCATAGTTCGTGCGTGCTATAAAATAAATGAGCATATCGTATGGTTTTCTTGTTTCAATTAACTAAGTAACGGAACGGCTTGGCGACGGACCTTGGATAGCGGTTTTAACGTCACACGTTCATAAATTTCATGTATAGTTGTAGATAAGCACAATTTATTTAGTAGCGTTCGCCCGCGACTTTATCATCGTAGAATTAATAAATAGTAATCTATTATATGCCTGCGTACATCAGCTATTTCTTGTAAAAAGTCCCTTCAAAATCAGTCTAGCCGTTACTAAGATTATCCGGAACAAATGCGACCTTCCGGGCAGAGATACAGACATCAAATTAAAAAAAAACTTTTTTCCTTATCGTCATAATTGTGACATCAGTTGATCATTTATTTTGTCACCTTGAACTATAAAGAAATATTGGTAAATAGTATGGAAGAGACTGGAAGTGACTAGGGGAGACTTATGTCGAAGGACAACCTGATACGCAACTGGATGCTGGGCAATCGATTTTACATACATATAATATACGTTAGTTATGTATTATATTTTTAGAAAATAAGTTTGTCAATATTAAGTTTATTATTGTCACCGAATAAAAGCTTTATCAATCTATCTATTGGTCTATCTATTTATCTATCTAATATGATAGAAAAAAAAAAATTAATTTCTAAAACAACAAAATAGAACTTTTACACTACATTTTAACAACAAAATACTATATCTTTGTATCTTTACAAAACAAAGTCGAAGAAAGCGAGAAAATTTTCATAGGCTTACAAATTACACACACGACATACAATAACTTAGTTAAGCATTAAGTTAAAGCACCATAACACCGACTTATGTTAACGAAAACCTGTTTCAGTAATATTTCATTTAGTTCGTATTCTAACGGAGTGAATATAAAACATAAATCTTTTATATATCTAAAATAATCAATTTTTTAACTAACAGTATTTGCTTAGTCACGATATTTTCTCGCTTTCACGTTTTCATTTAAAGTGACAGTGATGTGTCGTTTATACTTTTTTTCATTATTCTCAGACACAACTAACTTATATACTTTTGCTTAGTAATTGGCAATTGAAAGAATTTACAATTAATTGTTAATTATTTCTAACTAGCTGTCGCCAACGACTCCGTTCGCACAGAATTCAAATAAAACTTAATTAGTAGCCTATGTGTTCTTCCAGGCTATGTTCTATATCTGTGCCGTTCGTCAAGATCCGTTGAGAAGTTCCGGAGATACCTTTAACAAACATCCATCCATCTATCCAAACACTCGCATTGCAACCGAAGTCATCTCAACTTTTTGGTTTTTATAACCTTTAAAAATTAGAGTTTGGCAGAATTCTTTGTGGCAGTTGCCATATGACAAAAAAAGATATCTTTAATAAATAATTACATTCAATAAATGTGGTACGTTATATACAGAACCATTTCTAACATGGTAGAAATCTCACGATCATAAACGTTTTATTGTTGTGTTAATATTTGGTATACGAGTATTTGCTTCGGCCACGGTTTGTATATTTAACGCTTTCAAACCACATAGAAACTGAGAAAGTTAACAAAGAAGGGAACGGCAGTTGGTTTTGCTAATAGTTAAAAAAAAAAGCTCTCACGACCGTATTTATACTAAAAGAGATAGAATTTAATAAATAATAAATCCGCGAAAAATTGGACAACCTCTATTAACTCACGCCCAGCTTCTGACAGCCGATTTAATTTACGATTAATCCTCAATATTTTGACATGGCCGCGACTTAACGCGAATTATAGTGTTTGGATTTTAAGACATTAGCTATTAAGTTATCAAAATATTTGGAATAGAGATATTTTTTTTGTGGTTTTGGTAGTAAAATGCTTAGCTAAATTTTCAGTCGACTCTGTTGACCTCTAGTTTATTGGTAAATAAAATAAATTGGTCTAACAATTAAATTATAACATTACCTGTAGATAAAGGTATATGATTGTTCACATACTATTTGTAGTTTATAAAATTCGAATTCATATTTCGCATCACGAGATAATTGACAATTTGACTTCACGGGTTTATAAGCCGCGGTACGCCGTGAAATTGTAGAACTCTGGAATACAAAATTTGCTTAACATTGCGTTACTTATTGAACAATTGAATTACGAGCAAAAGTAAACCTCTGTGTCGACAGATTACAATTTACTTGAGAATGATGAAAACCTTTCAGAAATCAGATTGCACTTACCATGTTACGATATAAAATGATGATCAGTTTGCGCACTGTTGTTAGGCGTATCGTTATTATTACGAAAAACTCAAGGACGAATATTTTTAATTACGTTTTTGCTTTGTATCTTGATTAGCTGTCGTCCGAGACTCCTTTCGCGCGAAATAAAAAAAAACTTAAATAGTAGGCTATGTGTTCTTCCAGACTATGTTCTACAACAATGCCAAATTTTAGCAGCCATTCTGGAGATACTTTCAAACAAACATCCATCCATCCATCTAAACATACGCATTTATAATATTAGTAAGAAGTAATATACAACATGATCAGTTTTCGCGCACTGTTATTAGGCGTATCGTTATTATTAGGAAAAACTCAAGGACGAATGTTTTTTTTGCACGAATTTGCTTTTCATGTATTGATTTGTCAAAGTAAGAATTTGGAATATAAAAACTATATTGCAACGTGTACATCAAGGCTTTTATAGCTATTTGATCATTTTACTATCGCAATCAAAACTGAACCTTAATTCTAAAAACAAACAGTTTAATTTCGTTAATTCAAAGTTGTTATTTCCTTTACGGTCGGTAAGCACATTGTGTCAAGACTTGGTCGAGCATGCGTGCTGGTTACGTAACAATGTCGCCATGTTACATGTAACATGTTACAGACAATTATTTTTTTAATTAATTAAATGTCTTAATTGCGTGTGAACGGAATCTAACATGATATTACTTTCCAAGATTTGTCCCAGATGTGATTCTTGTTTGAAAAAGTTATTATATAATTTTTGGCTCAAATTTAGTTAGACAAGTAAATCGTTAGTTCCGAGATAAGTTGTATCACAGTATTATAATAATTTGCACATTGTTTGATGTTCATCATCAGCTCCCTATACGACCCCACCGAGGGGCTCGGAGCCTACCCTAAGTTAAGGGTGATTAGGCCATAGTCAACCACGCTGGCCAAGTGCGGGTTGGTTGACTTCACACATATCTTTGAATTACTTCTCAGATATGTGCAGGTTGTATCACGATGTTTTCTTTCACCGTAAGTACGTCGGATAAATGTACATATGTAAATCGAAAAATCGAAAAACACATTGGTACATGGTGGGATTCGAACCCAGGACTTGCAGATTGCATATCAAGTGCTTGACCCCTGAGCCACCGACGCTCCGCTGTTTGATGTTATTTTGTTTAATTTATTTCATAAATACTATGAATTTTAATGTCAAAAAATATAAAAATGCTGATTTGGATTGTCTATCGCATGTTTATCGTATTGCATACGGCGTAATTAATATTTTAATTTCTTAAGTTAGCTCTATATTCTAAGAAGTTATTAATATACTAGCTTTTGTCCGTGACTTTATTCGTGCGGAATATAAAAAAACAACTTAGTAACCTGTGCGATCTTCGTTCAGCTGTTTTGAAGATTTGATGATTTTATTAATCTGTATCTTGTCAACCTACTTCTGTGGTCCTAATTAATTACACGGTCGACAGTTTCTAATGCGCATACATTTCTTTTTAAATAGCATAGCCTTAAATAATTATAATTAATTCAATCGGTTGCATACGATAAACGCAACGTATTCCTTTGGTACTTTAAAATAACGTCCTTTAGGTTGTAATTTAAACTCTATTGCTATTGTTATAAAGGTCGTAGAGTAATGCATTTCCATATCAATATGTAGGCTGTAGTCAATGCAAATGTCAGCCACGTTACGATCGGAATGCGGGTTTCGAATGAGCTGCGTTCCGAATACTTGGCTTGAAGTGACCAGCTAATGTGGTGAAAAATTAGTTTGCCTTTGCCTTGCCTTAGTTCATTTTAGATATTAAAAAAAACAAAAGATATAAAGACGTTTAAATGAATTTGATACTGGCAGTATTACTATATTATTTATCTGATTATATACTTAATCTTACTAATATTTTGTATGCGAATGTTTGTTTGAAGGTATCTCTAGAATGGCTGCATGGATCTCGTTAAAATTTGGCATAGATGTAGAACATAGCCTGGAAGAACACATAGGCTACTAATTATTTTTTTAATTCCGCGAGGATGGCTCGCGGGCGACAGCTATATTTATAAATTAGCCAATCATTTGATTATTAAAAAATAAGGTGTGTCATAAGGGAGGTTCTAACATGTTGGGTATTGAATGTCAATCGGTCAATGACATCGGTTTCGGCGGGAGAAACTCGATGGGCAAGTTTTTATACATTTTACTTTCTCAAAGCCCCCGAATGTTGCGAGCTCAGACGTCGTGGTTTGTTTTAACAATAAACAAAAAGAAACAAGGAAAAACGAAATTGCGAATCTTATTTATTGTGAGTTGTTTTTTTTATCAACACTGAAGGAAGCTAACCGTCAGTTATTATATGCCGATGTTTGAATGCAATGTCTTTAGAAACTCAATGCAAAAGGTCTGATTAAGGTTAAACAAATGGTTACACTTGGTTTGTCTTGTAGAATTCCAATACCGTGACATTTGTGTTAGTGTATATATATATATATATATATAGAGACTACAACATACATAACCAAGATACATCTCATATTCCGTAGCAAAGTCATCGTCTTCAATGATTTCCGGGAAAACAAGATCTCTAATCTTTCGAAGACAATGAGTACGATATTGTACTTTTGTATAATATTTCCAAAAAGAGGATAAAAAACCTCATTTAATTATTAAAAGTAAAGACGTTTTCAGATCTATTTCAATAACATTTAATATAAATTTCTAAGATGTATATAATATATCGTGTAACGTCAAATAAAAAAATACTTGATTGGTATAATTAGTGACCCCGACCTGCATTCTATTGACCCAGCCATGCGATAATAAAACGCTCAATCAATTAAAAAAGACACTATAAAATCGAATTAACGATTTAATTTTTATTACCAATTGCGATAAAGAGATAGTAACACAGAAATCAACATACAAATGACGCTCGACTTAAAAAAAAACAAGATAAAGTTAGTTTAAAATATTAAAAAATATCGACTCTAGCTTATCCAGGTTCAACTGTAGTAATGTGAAAGACAAATATCATTTAAAATTTAAAAAAAAATCCAAAACTGTTTTAAAAAAAATTAAGTTACAGTTTTGTTAGTATAGCTCACTAGTTGAATTTCGTGCATCACGAGTTAACATTTCACGGTCGCCTGCTTTCGTCTCGTATTGTCTTATTAAGTTAGCCTTGAGCTACGGAATGAGGAAAGCATGCATATGTATGAGCTATTTGTAAATATCTTATACTTCATGTTTAAAGAAAATATAACTACAGTTATTTTATTTATGTTTTTACGTTCATCCAATCAGGATGTTATCCGTCGAATAATGGGATATCTTCCATGTACAGTCGCATTCAATCAAGGTGTTCAACTTACAGAAATATTACTTCGCATCTTACAACGAACTTAAAAGTTAATCTTAAAACTACTAATCCTTACAAATAGACAGTTAATGTGGTTACCTGCACTGTACTTCAGACTGTAGGTATTGCGTGGCGTTCAAAGAATTGTTGTTTTTAAGGTGAGATACCGCCAATGGTTTCGACTGTACATGTATTTTAGATTTTATTCGCACGGAACATTCTGGTTAGCACTAGTAGGTAAGAGGTGCAAATGGACAATGTTTGTTCACTACCTTGTAGAAAGTAAGACGTCATGAATGTCTTCATTCACAGTATTGCAGTTATGAAACAAGAATTCCTATGATTGCGTTATCTCCAGAACGACTGTATGGATCTCGCTAAAATTAGTCATATATGTAGATAGTCTGGAAGAACACATAACATAGGCTACTAATTAAGTCTCTTTTTCATTCCGCGCTGACCGAGTCGCGGGCTATAGATAGTTGTTTCATAAAGTTATTATAACTTGCTCTGTTTGTTTAATTCATTATTTTATAATAGACAATAAATTGTGCGAAGTTTCCTGAATTAAAAACGTTTTTCTCAGTGTTCCTTTATCGATTTTTGTGCTTGGATGTTTGCATGAAAATCTGAATTTTATAGTTGGGTAAGGTAGGTACAATGTAAGTATACAAAGGAATCATAAACACGTTCGATTTCTTGTTGGTATACGCGATTGTGTTAAGTCAATACAATAACAAGCATAGAAGCAAAATCTTACGAAACTACAACATTGTTGAAAGGTGTTTACTTGAGCGATGTAATAACATTCGGGAGGCAATTGTCAACTGTCACTGGCGATTTACTAATTGTTCGTGGACCATCAACCTAACATGTTGTTATCTCAGTTTTGTCAAAGATAATGAGAGGGACGACTATATGTTATGCAATTATTTTCATGTCGGAAAACAACAGAAAAAACGAAAAAAAAAACAAAAAAAAAAATCAAATAGTAAAAACAATTAATTTAAAGATTTCTCGAATAGTAAAATCAGTCATTGTAGGTTAAAACATCTTTATAAAAGAGGCGTTCGTCGTTTAACAGTTCCTTACTCTCTCTTCCGGCATCCGTTAAGCATGTTCTACTCAAGTGTGGCAGTTAGATTAGAGTCATTCCACACTAGTGTAGGCCACCTTAAGTAAAGTTCCCTTGTCACTTGAAGCACGGTGCTGGGTTATCAAACTTAATAACTATGACTAAAAATACTTGGTAACACCGATGGCCCTGCGAGTTAATTACAATACATCTAATTCGTAATAACATTGAAAATGTCAATTTCAGATTAGAAACGTCAATAGCCTAATGGTTAAGGATACGGATTTCCGATCACGAGGTCGGGGGTTCGAATCCCGCCATTCGACTATTGTCGTAAACCATATCCTAGCACAAGCCTATAGCTTAGTTGGAATGGTAAAAGAAATATTAGTAAATTTTCAAAAAAATCTGCTTATATTAAAAAAAAAAAAGATTGTTCAAATTTCAGTTCAGTTGATCAGATTGTTAGAATTGTTCAGAGAGATTTGAAGCAATTAGCGCAGCATCGTTGTAAGAACAATCTTACTAATATTATAAATGCTAATTGATGGATGGATGGATATTTGTATGAAGGTGTCTCTAGAACGACTCACAGAACACAGATTTAAAGAAAACATTGTCTATGAATTATTTTCTTATTAATTCCGCGCAGACAGAATTGCGGGTGACAGCTAATGTATATATAAATCCGTATCAAAGGGATTTAAAGCAGTAAGCAGCATCAGTTTATAAAACTGGAAGAGTCCAAGAATTTATACTAGACAACGACTATTCTTACCATTTTTGTTATCTGATTTACATTTTCTGATGTTGATATCCCTCTCATTAAAGTTTTATCATGATTATAAATCATTGTTTATTCAGTTTGTTCATTGAACCGTGTGTTAATTCTGTATGAATCATTGCGCCCAGTTATTACGACGTCTTCACTTTCAACGCTTTCTTGTGCTAATGGTGTATTGTGGCTAAATTTAACAGCTCCTCCACGCATTCCGTCGTAATTACTATCTATGGTTGTTAATATGACAAATTTAAGCACAACTTTCTATAAATTTCGTTTTTTTTTTTACAATGTTTGTAATTTGTTAATGACAATTTGGTGGCGTGGGTTGTCTTGATTGGGAAACTAAAGGTACTTATAGATGGCTGTTATAAATAGATCTATACATTTGTGAAAGATATATTCCTCTTACTCTTCTATTTACCCTTCTCTTCTCTTCTTTTTTACCATAATCATTACTGTTTTACTTGTATCATCTAGTTATTTGTAACCTATAAGAAGTTATCTCCAGAATTGATAAACGTATCTCGTTTAAATTTGGCTAAGTTGAATTAGTAGTCATGAAGAACCATAGGTCACGTATTATTTTTTTTTAAATTTTGACCGGACGTAGTTGTGGGTCAAAAATAAACCGATTGTTCTTTTCCGGTCACTTCCTAAAATTGAATCTCTTTACTCATAATATATATAATATTATATATTTTTAACTTATATCGAGGTTATGAAAACCACATCCTAAAGGCTTTTGGCTACGCTAAAGAAGACCAGTATGCGTGCGCATCTGCAGCTGAACTCTAACGGAACGTCGAGACGTTAAATTGGCGTGCACTCAATTAGCCACTTCACTGAGACACGTAACATGTTGCACAACACGACGCGACATGCGGACGCGATTGCAACGCGCCTCTATCACTTCCTTATAGAATCGTTTACTTTGGTACATAATTTAACTCGCGATGTATGTCATTAAGATTCATTAGTAACTAGTTCACAAATATTTGTCAATATATCATTTCCGCTGTATTATTCTAAACTATCTGTGCCCGCGACTTTGTCCCCGTGAAATACTGTCTTTAAGCTGCGCGCGGTACTGGACAGAACTTGGACATTGCAACATCACTTTACTTTTCTAAAATAAAAGAGTTTTTCTAACATAAACGTAGCCTAAATAACTCCTTATTACATCAGCTGCATACCGATAAAAGGTCTCGTCAAAATCGGTCCAGCCATTTCAGAGATTAACCTGAACAAACAGAGAGATACAGTTATTTCAATATTACAAACAGATACTCCGATTTTATTTATATGTATAGATTTGACTTGATTAAAGGAATATTGATACATTCGTAGAAAAGACATGTTATGATAATCATTTGGAGATTTTATGCTTTTTATTGGATCAAAGAAATGAATTCGGAAGTCTAACATAACTTTTATAAAGTAATTTATTTATTTATTTATTTAAGCACAATCACAACATATATATAACACGCAACTTATCAATTAAATAGTATTAGATCTTATACATATGTAAATATTGGTGTACATAACGTTTACAGAGGTATTTATTTAGGTAGTATTTTAAGGTTTTGGAAATTATTATAAAATAGTCATCATCATCAGCTCCCTATACGTCCCCAACGAGGGGCTCGGAGCCTACCCTAAGTTAAGGGTGATTAGGCCATAGTCAACCACGCCGGCCAAGTGCGGGTTGGTTGACTTCACACATATCTTTTGAATTTCTTCTCAGATATGTTCAGGTTGCATCACGATGTTTTCCTTCACCGTAAGAACTTCGGATAAATGTACATATGTAAATCGGAAATCGAAAAACACATTGGTACATGGCGGGATTCGAACCCAGGACCTGCAGATTGCAAGTGCTTGACCACTGAACCACCGACGCTGCTATAAAATAGTAACAAATCTTTTATCTATGTAATTATTCTATTGATTAAGTATACTGAAATAATTTTTAATATTTTTTTTGAAAGAGTTAAAGTTCGTGCCAAAGAGATCTATATTATTTGTAGTTTGTTTTTCAACTAATCTGTCATATCCAGAACATATCCTGTTTAGTCGCGAGTGCTGGCCGAGGTTTGTCCTACACTTGGGTACGTGAAAGAGCTTATTAGTACCGCGTGCGTTTTGTCATGGCACCGAAAAGAACACATTCTCAAGCAACTGTTGGCAATTACTTATTACATACTTATTAGTCTTTAATGATTTATCGTAACTAATGTTAGGGCTTTAATATTTATTGCACAATGTAATTTAGATTGATTTATATACTTTAAATTGTTTAAAGACAAATTATTTGATATTACTTACTATTAAAGGTTTCATAATTCATATAATGACCTAACGTTATTCTAAGAATTTCGACTTGCATTACACTGGTGAGTAATTTGACCTATAGCGTTTCACGTCAACAAATTACATCGCCTGAACAGCGCGCCGCATAAAGAACTTATGACTTTTAATATCTTATATATAAAATTCTCGTGTCACAATTTTCGTTCCCATACTCCTCCGAAACAGCTTGACTGATTCTCATGAAATTTTGTAAGCATATTTAGTAGGTCTGAGAATCGGCCAACATCTATTTTTATAAAAATGTTACTAATAATATAAATGCGAATGTTTAGATGGATGGATGTTTGTTTGAAGGTATCTACAGAACGGCTGAACGGGTCTCGATAAAATTATATATAGAACATATTCTGGAATAACACATAGGCTATTTATTAAGTATTTTTTTAATTCCATGCAGACAGAGTCGCGGGTACCACTAGTATTTTATATACTTATACGTATTGCTATATACTTAAAATCTAATACATTGATTTGATTGTTTTCTGTCTGAATTAGTTTATTCGACAAACTAGTTTGATATCGACTCTGTATAACAACCTAAAAGGACGTCAATCTCGTTTTTGAGCTCGCGTCTGATATTGAATTATAACAGTTGTTTTTTTCTAGGTCATCGGGATATTTAGAGACTGCATAATCAATACGAATTAATTAAGATTCTAAATTTTATATAACCTTTATCAATTTTATTATTACATTTTGATTTCTTGTTTTGTTCATATAATACCATAGAAGATACTTTAAAATACTTAAAGAACTTATTCGAAAATATTTATTTTGTGTATTATTATATCAAAAAAGATAGCGAAGTATCACCTAGCGTGGTATTTATTTATGAAATTATAAAAAAATGAACAAAAGAATATTTGCAAATAGCAATCGCTTTTGATACCGTTTCGAACATTTTTTACAGTTCCGTATCTCGAAAGAAGAAAAAACGGAACACTTATAGGATCACTTTGTTGTCCGTCCATCTGTCTGTCTAGACCCTTTTGGTTCTTGTAATTTCATTGGTTTCTCTTGTCAATTTACTCATATAGTACCTTTATCAATTCCAGGTGGAGACAGGTCGAGAAGAGCTGAAGAAGGAGCGGGAGATAATGCAACTGGTGGCAGGTCTACAACTGGGTCCAGACGAGATGGAGCGCCGAGAAATGCCGCCGCACATGATCAGATCCAGGCACGGTCCTAGGTATGGTACACTGTTTTTTTTTAAACTTTTGGCAGAAATCTTAACAAATATACCTTGCTTCTGGGGGGAAGTAGGGTTAAGTGGGGTTTTACTTACTAAAACTCTATCAATGGCAATCTTCTAATGCGCCGGTGGAGGCCCTGGAATCTAAGCTACGTACACCTAAGTCCTGTCTGTTCTGGGTATTTTAAGCCTAGGTTGGGGCCTCTAAAATCCTAAATATTCCTCATGAAATCTAGGGTAAATGATATAGTTATCTCCACTCTATTAGCAAAACAAATAATTTAAATTGCTTGAAAATACAATGTATAATTTCTTTACTTTGTAAGGTTACTTAATTTTTATATCTTTACTATTATAGTGTAGATATTGTAAGAAAAAACCAAATCTAGTAGGATTATTTAAAACTCTGCGTATGTGAGTTTTATTCAAAAGCGACTCTATAAAATACGTGAAATATTAACTTAATTAATCATTCGAAAAATATCATTTCCTTTTCATATTACTTTCCACATTTTTAATGATGCCCCGTGTTACTTTCGACGTTATTAATATAACACTTTCTTGTTATGGTTTCAGATAACACCACGCCATGGGAGCGTCGACGTGCGACTGTCAAGCAGCACGTGTCCACCGGAAATGACAATCACTTTACCTCGATTCATGTTCGATTTACGGATCCAAAACTGTATAATTTACCCCAATCGCAACGTTATCTATCGACTGCTCGTACTGTATCCATTTTGTCAACCGCAAACACAATTTTGTACACAGTTACGATAGCCGATTCGTAATCGATACCTATAAACATCGATTTGTCACGAACGCGGCAACTTTCGAATATACGATTCTAAATCGTTGGTCCGATTTGCCGTGAACCTTAAAAATCTATTAACTTATTGAGATATGATGAATAAGTTTTTTTAGAATTATTTCATGCAACGAATACATGTTGGTTTTAAGAATTTATTCTGTACTTAAAATACATTAGTTTAAAATATTATCCTTTACGTTGGTTGTAAACAATTAGTGTATTTATCGTGAAATGTTGAACAGATAAAATAACTAACTACATTGTTTGGAACATCACCGATTTCAAAACGGAATAAATCTCACTTAATTGATCGTCAAACTAGTTACAAATTACACATTAATTTGAGTCTGTAATTATCGATAATTTTATTAACAGGCAATTAATCGATTTCAAAATTGATCGTATAAACGAAATAACTAATATGGAGGTGAACTGTTGGAACATTTAAAATAAAACAGAGTCCGTTTCCCTCATTTAAAAAAACTGATGTAGGTTTTGGTTTAGGAGTTACGATAACAAAAAACAATCCTACTTACTTAGCATTAGAACATCGGTTTTTGGTCACAAAACCCACTTACCGTGGGTTACTGAGTCCAAAATCCTGGCATTATCTGTGTTTTGTCAAAAATAATGACAGATGACGATATACTTTATACAGAGAGTCTCGGAAATACTAGAGGGTTAGAATTTAGCAACGTTAAGAAAGGTTTTTAAATATCATTTCGATTTATTTAAGAAAAGGTCGAGAAAAATGTTAAATACAAAGATTTTCCATTAAAATATTATCTAAATGGAATATATTATTATATCTATGTTAATTGCTTCTTCCATTTTGTGTCCACGGTCGTAATATTTGTACAAAAACATAAATGAAGTAACAAAACGTGTCATCCCTCTCTTTATTTTGAGAAAAACAGAGACAAAATAATGTTCCAATACAAATATTACGACAGTGGAAACTATTAAATAATCCGTAGACAATCTTCGCAATCGTAGTTTCCAGTATCGAACGTTGTCTTGTTCATTAAGAGCAAAAGTGGATGCCAAAAGGGCCAAAAGTTTGAAGATAATTTACAATATTTTGATAAATTTTTATTAGTGTAATCTGTGTTTATTATTTTCTTATTCTGTGACCAAAAAATCTGAAATCTCGTATGCATTAAGAGGTTGCCTAGACAACTAAGATTGCAAACATTGTATTCAAAATAAATTTAGTAGGTACTACGTAGAAACAGTACCTTGGTGGGTAAGGTAGTCATGTCGGGTAGATAATAAAAAAAAGTTTTGAAGCGTACTTCATTTGTATTTTAGTACATCAGCAATTTATAAAATATAGTTACTATAATTGGTTATTGGTATTTAATAAAATATATTAATAATAGACTTCAAAATACGCTTCCCATATCGAGTATTCATTCGAAAGCCAAAGATCAAATCTCAAAGCTTTGAAAATGACACATCTCTATATAATTATCAATGGATTTTAAAAACATAATTTGTATGGTTAAAACAATTTTACACACACAACAAATTTTAACTATGTGCAGAGAACATTAACCATAAATTTATAACATATAGATACCAAATCCGAAGCACATAAGGGACGCGAAAAAAGGTTTTATGTTATGGAAAATTCGTCAGTATATCTCAGTATTCTATGCATCTCCTCCTCCGTCGATTAGAAGTAGGCAATGCATCTGCAATTATCTATGGGCAACTGTTGCTTCGTTATTTCAGCGATTTCAGCTGGCCGCACACACGCTAGCTACCTTATAATATAAAAAAAAAACAAAATGACATTTCTAAAATCGATTCTTTAATAGACGTCAAACTTAAATTAAACATTCCATCTATAAGGTTATATCTGTGTTTCAAAAATGTATTCGACATATTTAATATGATCCCGTTATTTGTCAGTGTTTTGACAGAGTGAATTCATTATTGTGAGTAACTTTGTGTCCACTAGTAACTAAAAGAAGAAGAAGAGTAACTTTGTGGATGATTCATTTTGATCAGGTACTTCGATAAATTAATTCTTAGTTTTATAAACTTAATTATCTATTTAATACTTATGGCTTCGATTATATAGATTCAAAAAGGAGTTGCAGACATTGCTGTCAACTAAATGTTATAAATATTTTCATATTAAAGTACATAATTATAATCTCAAATGTAGGTAGCGTCTATACAGACCATTTGTACATAAGGATTTGTACAAAAATAAACAGAACAGTAATATTATAATACTAATAATTGAATCTAAGAGAATGTATAATATAGATAGGTTTGTGTTTTTTTTATATATCCTTAAATATTGTTAATTGAATCTTTTAAACGTAATTAAGTGCATGCAACATGTAAATAATTAAATAATATTTGCATTCAATATATATCCAGTTTACATTATTCCAGTACAGTAATCAAAACGTTGGATTAAAAGTGCATTTTGGCCACATAAATCTATTCTATTGTTCAATAGTTTGACTGGAATAATGTAAACAGGGTATTATAAAAATATTTTAGGCTATGAGTGCCATTAACTTTATACTTTGTTTAATCAATTTTAGTTAATAAATAAAATAAAAAAAACATCGTAATAATGCAACGAAATAACTTGGTTAATGTTAAATATTTAATTCGTGTAATTGGTGATCGTTAATTTCAAATGTTAACGATAAATATGTTTTTATTGTCTTGTAATTTTTACATATTAAATTATAGTCGTATTTATGTATTTTATTTCTTATATATATAGTATCCTGATTAGTAAATATTTTCAGGTATTACGTTTCAACACCTAACACGACAATGACGTGACGCTTGGGACATCGAGAAATAGCTCTTTATAGGATATAAGGATAAAGAGCAGAAGTAACCAGGAAAGAACACTTATGCATCGGCCTTTAAGGCTCTTTTGTTAAAGAACCCGAAAAGTACGCACCCATTGTCCCGTGTCGTACGATCAGCATGCACGACTCGCAACGGATTTTACTTTGCTTTTTATGATTTAACATAGCGCTGCGTCCATCATCGGAGCTGCCCGCATCCCATCAGGACCAAGCAAATTCGTTTAGACCGTGCGGTGCGTCCGGCGCGACCCAATGGGCGCGTACCTTAAGTAGGGTCTCTTTCACTATATTATTGACAGAAGTAATCGAGTTATGGTCATCATGGATAAGCTTAGCTAACGAAAACCTGATGTATCTTAATCTAACAACTGTACTGGAAAATACATTTGCAGTTATACAAAATTTAGCATTCAGGTAAGTTTACCAATTTATTTTAAAACTAGCTGTCGAACGCGACTCCGCAACCGCGGTGTTAAAAAAAATAGTAGGCTATGTGTTCTTCCAGACTATGTTCTAATTCTATGCCAAATTTCAGCGATATCCGTTGAACCGTTCTGGTGATATCTTTTAACAAACATCCATCTATCCAAACATTCGCAAAAAACATTAGTAAGAAGCAAAATTTTAAAACAGTGCCATCTAGCGGTGAGTTAGCAAATTAATTGGAAATAATTTCTACACAATTTGCAATGGAAGGCTACAGGCTACATTGTGCTTTTAGCTGCGTAAATTAGCTCTGAACCGATTCAAAATTTTAGTCAGCCATGAGTCGCCATCTGGTGGGCATAGACCTCCCCCAAAGATCGCCACGCCAGCCATGATGAGTCGGTACACTGATCTGCTTTAAAATGTGAATTGTGACTCGATCTGCAGATCTTCAATTTTAGTTGTGTTACTCATGACTACTAGTGATATAGAAATAATACTAGATCGTATCTATAAATAATGTAATCTGATACATTTTATGATTGATATGAATTTAAGTAGTACTTAATTGCAAAAATTAAATTCTATTGGTTCTCATAAATAAGACCATTGTTACTAGCATTAAAGTATAGAAAGGGAATGACTACTGGTATCATTTTTAAAAAGGTTGAATGCGTTACGCATTCCGAGTGCCTCGGGGAACGACACTCCAGTTATGTGGGACTCTCTCCACACCTTGCCCTAGAGGGAAAGGGTCATGGAGCCTATCCACTAAACCCCCTCTGGTTCCCTCGACTCACTGTTTACCGTGGTGTTATATATGAATATTCTTCGCACACCCCGGTCGGGACTACTGGAATCCTACTGGAGTCTAGTGCGTATCTTACTATAGAAAGGTTTCATGTACTCTAGGTCCTTATAAATATTAATAAGTTAACTGTCATATCATACCTTTTGTATGTATAGACTTGGTGTGAAATTTTTTCCTTATCTATTGCGAGTGCGTGATGAAAATGCAATTAAATGCGTGTGTTGAAAACACGCACTTTTTTGGCTCAGTACCAAATAGACGCTTTCTAGTGAACTGAGTTCACTTGCTTTCTGTTTATGTTTTTAAATGTTTGAAAGTTGAACTATTCGTGCTTAAGGTGTATTTCCACTAACAAAATACCTGGGGTGCTAAACAAAGAGCGTTCACTTCGAAGCGAATCAGCAAACTGTCTCACGACAATCACGTGACTTATCGAATGTTATTGTTAGTTCTATACATTTTTGAAGTTCGAGATTTTCAAGAATGTAACCTTAAATTATATAAATATTTATATATTGTAATGTAAACATATATTTCTTGCATACGAGGTTATGAATGGTTCAAATAGATACGATTTGTTAGTAATTCCAGCATTTCTATAGTATTCTTTCTAAGACAATCTTTAAATTACACTTAAATTATTTGATTAATTCATAATAAAGCCATGAAGTTGCAATGAATAGGCACCGAAACTACTGAACGTACTTGAAAAATTCTTTCAATTTTGAGAAGCTACACATCCCCGGGAGAAATAGCTTATATTTATATCTACATTTTTTTGAAATATCGAACGGACGAGGTCGCGAGTAACTGCTAGTTGCGTATAACGTTATTGAAATGGTTTTTTCTGTTCCTTTTTACTCTATCTGTTTTTTTGCTTTTATTAATTTTAAATTTACTAATTTAAGAGTATCGATATTTCTTTGATTTGATATATTTCGCAATATTTACTATTAGGTGTCAAAAGTACAATACGCTTCAAGACAGATAATGGAGGGCCTAGCACGAAAATTTACTAGAAAGCATTAGTAACATCATCACATCGCTTTGTACAGTTATGCTATCAGGCGTAGCTTACAACGACAAAACTAATACATATTTTGTCAATGATGGTACAAAAATGTATATCGCAAATATTCGTGATAGACCGCCTTGAGACGATATCGTATTCTAAATTAAGTCATCGTATTTGTACGACACAGACAATATAATTTAAATTTAAGTTCTGTTCATATTTTGTCTTATATTATATTATAAATAAGAAGAAAAATAAATATGAAAAAATATACTAGCTGAGTCGTAGAATATAAAATCTAAGCTTTAGATTTAAAAAAAATAGATTTTAGTACACTTTAGGACATGTTTGGAGACTGAGAAAACAAATGACACGTCATGATGTTTAGACAATTAATATTACGGATGCGGGCCGCACAGGACCGGGCATTGTGGCAACCAATGGGGGAGGTCTACGTCCAGCAGTGAATAAATCTAGGCTGATTATTATGATGATGATGAATTAATATTTAGCTGATCGAAGTATTAGTGATTGTTAGAACTTTGCATGATACAGCAAATTCAAAAAGCTCTCAATATTCAAAGTGAAAGCTTTAAAAATACAAAGAATGATAAACGGATGAGCAATAAACGTTTATGTCCAAAATTAAAATTTTTAAAAGAAGCGCGCACTTTCACTGAATAATTATTTTTTTTTATATCACTAACAGAAGCAACGAGTAGGTGTCATACAGCCATAACTGAAATTTACAACAAAATTTGTTGTACGTCGATTATTTTATAAATAAAATTTGAATATAGTATTATAGTATTTTAAAATTTATAAAACCTACACGAATCCTATAAAGGATCTAGGAATAATTATTACTTCATTGGAAAGTAACATTATCTAAAAGAATCATGAACTAATATTAAATTTCACATTAAAACTTAAAATAAATCTCGACCATTTAATACACAAGTGAATTAATTAAAATATCAAAATTTCAGTAAACCTACAACAATAAGTTTTTATATTTATCTAAATTTTATTATTTTAATTGTCAATCCGTACAAATTAAGTTGTATAGAAAATAAATCGCAACTTTATCGGCATGTGTTACAATTACGTTTGTTCGAGTTCAAAACAACTGCATCGCAATCGCAAAACGTCTATGCGCGCAGTTTCTTCCACAGTTGACCATCGTCCGGCGTATGCATAGCACGCATCCGAAACGCACGGCTCACGGCTCCACATCTCACATACCTTTGTCACGCGATTTAAAAAAACAACTGTCATTCGAAGCTCCCGCGCGTTCTCATTTTTTAACGCGGGAATTTAATTTGTGATGTGTCATTTGTGATAGACCGTGAAAAAAAGTTTTAATCTGAATTATTGTTTTGATGAAAAGTTTTATTTTATACTATAATTTCGAGAAATAAAACTTAATCCTGGATTGTTTATTTTGGAGCTCTATTATGGTAAGTTCATTCAGATTGTTAATTTAAATAATATTTTATTAGTTTTATTTATGTACTGATCATGAGGTAAATATTTAATGTTAAAACACACGTAACAAATGTAGGATATTTTAATTAATAATTTTGAAATTTAACATGACAAACAACTGTTTTTAATTTTATACTTTAAGATTTGCGGGTACATTCAAAATAGCTTATATCTTCCAATGCGAAATATATTTTATTACTCAATTAAATAAATGAAAAAAGGAAACATATTATGAAACATTTTCAAACGACTATAGACAAATTTGTGCGCTTTCATTTTGCTATTTAATTTTTATGCACATAGAGAAAAGATTGTATAGAACTTTCTGGAGAAATTCCATTAATTTTATAGCGCATAATATGAATCCAAATGCATAGAGTCATCAAATCAGAAGGTATCCAGTGTTTTCTAGGGCTTTGATTGATGTTTAATACCTATAATATTGGTCACCTGAAGATGAAGAACTGATAGGATAGTTACGCTTAATAAAAGCAATAAAATTTCTAGAATGCCAGCCACGATGCATCATTAGTAGATCCCAATAAAGTTGACAATGGTATTCTGAAAGATGGATCATGATCACGGCTACTAAGTGGCTGACAAGGAATAAAGGCACTATAGTGTACTTTGCTATGTGGCTTAATGAATAACTTTAACGACATAGTTCCTTGGTTATATTATTTTTACTAACTATATCAATTTATCTTTATATTTTCATTATATTTTTATCTGTCATCAGTACTGTCGACAGGGATTGTGAAAGATAGATAAAGGGTGATTTTTACACTTGCGTATTGCGTTATAAATAAATTTAGTATTTTCTTGTATAAATCAATTTTATGACTATATTTATGGAATCATAAGATTATTAATTTAAGAATTTTGATGAAGTCGAATAGACCTCAGCGCCGATGTGAGTTAAAGTTTTATAAAATTGAAATAAATATCAAACATATGTAAGAAAATCATCAGGAAACATTGAATTATGTTGTTGAATTTTTTGTTATAATTTAATGAGAAAAGTGAATTTTTGGCGGCCATATTGCATAATTAAATTACGAAATGTGTTTAAAATTTTAATTAGGACGTTAAAGAATATCAGTTAGCGTGTAAAAAGATTCTTACCTTTCTCCATACGGATCCAAGTTCATAAGTAAAAGTTATGTGATTGCGTCAGAAGCGAAAACTGGTTGAAAATTAGACAAGTTCGAATATTCTTTATTTAGTTTTCACTACGTTTGAAGCTTGTTATTGTATTATTTTTACATAATAATGTCGTGATCGAACCCGTTTGTTACGTTATCTTTTAACATATCGTATGCTTTTACATTTCTTTTTTAAAAGTCGACAATTAAGTCGAAAAACATGACTAAGATACAGGCTCTTCTGTTATTCGAATAGATTTTTTATTTTATTTTTTACCATTGGTAAAAACTGAGTTTGACAAACTGATATAGCTATCATCATCAGCTCATTATACGTCCCTACCGGGAGGCTCGGAGCTTACCCTATGTTAGGGGCTGATTAGGCCATAGTCAACCTTGACTTCACACATATCTTTAAATTTCTTCTCAGATATGTGCAGGTTGCATCACGATGTTTTCCTTCACCGTAAGAACGTCGGATAAATGTACATATGTAAATCAAAAATCGAAAAACACATTGGCACATCGCGGGATTCGAACCCACGACCTGCAGATTACAAGTGAAGTGCCCTTTGCCACCGACGATATGTTTGTGTATATATATTTATATGTACACTAATAGTTTGGTAATATAAACTAACAGTAATAGTAGTTTATTATTTATCTTTAAACATTGTATTTTTTCAGGTCATTACTATTAGATATTTCCGAGTATTTTCTATGCATAATAATAGTGGAGTCATGATTTTAACATTATTTTAAAGTATTCAATTTGCAAATTTCCGTTAAGTTCTTATCAACAAATCAAGTAAAATGTCTATTCTTTCCAGTTAGAATAACGTGAAGTTCATTATTCTTATAGACAAACTTGCCAAATGTAAAAATTGCAAATATTCTTGCTTTGTATTCAGAGAAAGTATGGATTTGAACTTGAAAATATGTCTCTTACAAGATTTAGTGAAAGCCGCTTTATGATTTACTTGATTTTTAATTAGGAATATGTTTTGTTTCTTTTTAAAATATCAGTTGAATTATCATAGTAATGTAATTTTACTATATAATATAATAAATGCGAATGTTTAGATGGATGGATGGATGTTTGAAGGTAACTCTAGAATGGCTAAACGGATCGCGATGAAATTCGGCATATAGAACATAGTCTGGAAGAACGCATAGGCCACTTATAATTTTATCTCCGCGCGAACGGAGTCGCCTTCGACTGCTAGTTATATATTGTTTATCGTAGGATTTCTTTGCTCAAAATCTCGTATGAATATAACTCTTTTATTTTACTTATAAAAGTACTAAGATAAATTTGTTTTTATACGTTTATTTCGCCAGTGGAAACTCACAGTTTGATTTGATGTTTGCCGATGGAAAGACGAGAGGATTCCCTGATTATTATCAATGTCTATTATTTAGACTTTCTATTGTTGCTTTAAGTAAGCGAAAGTCTATGTCTGAAGATGTCTAAGTATCGATTCGCATTAGTTTGTATACGTTGAGATTCCGATGCCATGAATCTTGTATGACTTGGCATCGAACTGGAATGTATGTATGTATGGATGAAAGAAAAAGTATTGCACACAAACGTGTTCACTTAATGCAATTTGAAACTAAAATTTACTTACTTTGAATAACAAACGTACGCATGAAAGTGAAGTTTAACTTGAAATACTTGAATAAGTTAAGTTCAGATGACATCATGTTACGTTCAACTTGTACGAGGAATGATAATTTTGTGATAGTTGCCCAGTTTGGCAACAATGGTTATGTTTAACCACACAATTGAACATAAGGCGATAAAGATATCAAATGTGGTTCAGAGAGATTGTTACATTTTTCCTTTATATCTTACATATTTAGTAGCTGTCGCCCGTGACTCTGTCCGCGTGAAATTAAAAAAAAACTTATTAGGTAGCCTTTGTATATCAAATTTCAAACAAATATCCATCCATCCTTCTTTTAAAGCATTCGCATTTATAATATTAGTAAGATAAGTTGAATTGCTTAATTTATATTTTTTTTAGAAAATTGGCGAATTTAATGACTTCTTAATTAGCTATGCTTTCTTTATTATTAAAGTTCTGCTGTTTATAAGTCTTATTCATTAGTATTTTTAATAAAAATAATGGAAAGAACAAACTGTATGCGTATATCAGTTAAATTAGTTCAAAATAATTTAGTGGTTAAGTGAACTTGAAATAAAATGTCAAGATAAAAAGTTTAGTTAAGATGGAGATGTTTTATGTTTTTAAACTCTGTCTGTCTATTTTGTATATGCAAATTGAATGTTTATAAAAACATTATATTGTAATAAGCAATATACACGTGACAACAAAAAGGTGTTGTCGTGTCCGGCACAGATTTGTGTCTCATCAATGTCACGAACTGACACTGTAACCAGGATTTCTATAGCGAAAGCTATACACAAAAAATAATTGATAAATTAATAAGCTAGTTGAAATGGGTTCTCGAGACATGGGCATTGCGAAGAGGGGAGGGTGGCCTAGGGTAATCAAAAAATGAATAATTGCTATATAAAATTCTCGTGTCACAATTTTCGTTCCCATACTCCTCCGAAACGGCTTGACCGATTCTCATGAAATTTTGTGATCATATTGAGTAGGTCTGAGAATCGGCCAACATCTATTTTTAATCCCGCGCAGATGAAATCGCGGGCGACAGCTAGTTGCTATATAAAATACTTCGAAATACTGGGACACCTGTAGATAATACAATATTTTTTATAAAATACTTGTAAAAAAAAATTTACTTCTAACCATCGACTAGTCCCTTCTTGATCATCTGCTGGCGATCACCATGTCTCAAGAAAATGACACTAAGATAGCACTAAGCAAAATAACTGGAATACGAAACGTAAGAACGCCGATAAACGTAAAAGGAAAAAACGATCTAACCTTAATATGTAAGATTACGGTGTTGTCTGTTCAGGTCCTTAACAAAAGCTCCACTGACTCTTGTTTAATCTAATCAACTAATCTTTAAAAAAGTAAATCTGGTTTAATATTAAAATGTTAGTCAGTGTCGGTTATTTGCAATGCGTACAAATTTATATGTTAAATGTAAAATTTTTCGTCATACCCTATCTTTGGTACACATCTGAATATTGCTTTAAAAAACTGGCTGAACCAAAAACGTATACTGCAACTAAATTCTTAGCATTGTATGAAGCACTTATTACCAAATGTCTATGTAAATAACATACTTTTTAACTAACGCCCTAGTTTTAAGGTAAACGCTTTCAAACTAATCTAGTCTTATTTAATTAGTACACAATAAGTATAATAACAAATATACTTATGACTTATATTAAAAAAATTGCAGTTTAAATAATATAACTTTTTATCTGGTCGTCTATACTATTATTACAAGGAGGAAAGATTTGATAGTCTGTGTTGAATAGACTCCGAAACTAATGAATAAGATATGACCTAAAGGTCTATGTTACCAGGTCATTAAATTATAAAAAAAAGAAACTATTGAACCGATTGGAAATATTATTTCACTGTTGTGAAGCTACAGATCACAGTTAGGTCATATAGGAGTCATATTTATTACTTCTTTTTCTTCGTCGTTACAGTCTTGTCAGACTGGTCGTGGTCATCAAGTATCAAGTAGTATTTATTACTAGTTTTTAAATAATTTCGCGCGGACGAAGTCGCAGTCAACTGCTAGTACTTTATAAATCTTAGCTTAGTTTACTTAATGTTTACTTGATAGGTCTATAAATAATATTATAAATGCGAATGTTTGGATAAATGGACAGATGGATGTTTGTTTAAAGTTAGCTCAAAAACGGCTCAACGGATCCCGCTGTTTAGCATAGAACATAGTCTGGAAGAATAAGGCTCAATAAAAAGTTCAAATAGGCTACTAATTTAGTTTTTTTTTTCATTATGCACAGACGGAGATGCAGGCGACAGCTAGTGCTTTATCATCTTTTCCGATCGTCAACAATGTGTTTACAGACAGACAAACGTAGAACTGTAAATCGAAACACTGTTATAGTAGGTCATTAAATAATAAAGTTTTATTATGACTATTCACTAGAGCCCTAGAAGCCTACATTTATTCAATTCAATACATATATAAAATTGTTTGTGCTCAAAAAAACGTTGTCCACTTGAAAAGTAACTCATAATGAACTTCGTATATTGAAATGAGATTTAACACACTTTCTGATATGACTTGTGAATTTTGACGGGACTTTGAACGGGTCTATGTTAACACTCGTATAGTCTCGCATTTAGGAGTTTTTTTTTTTAAATGAAGCCGGTGAAAGTTATTTTAATGCTGCTATAGAATTAAAAATGTAATTCGAATTTGAATCGGTTATACCTCGATTTATGAAGATATTTTTAATTACAAATATTGTATATGACGAAATCTTACTAATATAAATACGAATGTTTAGATGGATGGATAATTAGATAGATGTGTGTTAGAAGGTATCACCAGAACCATTGTATTGATCTCGCTGAAATTTGGCATAGATGAACTTAGACTGGAAGAACACTTAAGGCCACTAATTAAGTTTTTTTAATCTCGCGTTGACGTAGTCGCGGGCGACAGCTAGTTATACTGTATAGAACAATCTAAAATCTACATTGTCCGTAAACATCACGCATAGATCAGAAAAGAACACACTTGTCCTAGTTGTTTGTAAAAATAAAATGTAGATTAAAATCAGTTCCTAAATCGGCGAACAAAGATCTGTCTGTACGCAAGACCTCGTTTGTTCCTTATAATCTCCGGAATCGTTGGATCGATTTTGAAGAGATTTATAGGCATATTATAGGCTACTTTTGAGTTTTATACTTGACGAAGTCACGGATGATCGCTAGTCGACAACAAATGGCGCAGTTGTTCCCACGAGAGTATGAAGCATTAGTATAAATTTTTGTTAAAATCGGGCGCGACAAGAACTATGATAACTTTACGACGTTACAATTTCAACTTTAGATTGTTGATTTCATGCGTTCATTCGTGAACGTCCGTAACGAATGGTCTACCTTTTTGTAGTAATTTAACAAATGATATAAATTCATTTTCTACACATAACATGTATACAGTGAGAAATAGGTTTCAAGCACGCTATGACCTAGTTGTTCTCTAAAGAATCTTGGTACGCTACGGTTCTTTTACTCATTATTGGGCTTGCTATTGTGTTTGTTGCAGAGATTAAGAGCTAGTAATAATTGCTTAATATAAGTTAAATTGTTTAAGTTTGATTTTATTATTTGCAAACTAGCTATCGCCTGTGACTCCGTCGCTCTGGATTAGTTAGATAGTAGCCGATTCTCAGACCTACTGAATATGCATATAAAATTACATAAAAATCAATAAAACCATATTGGCGGGGTATGGTAACTAACATTGTGACATGAGAATTTTATATTTAAAATAAAGAATTTTGTATTTACACGATACAACTTCGGTTAAAACGACAAACAACAATCGGGTATACGGTTCTGGCAATCAGGATACGGTATAACTTATGAATAAACGAATATTGCCAGTATTTTCAATCTTACTAAGATTTAAAATGCGAATGTTTAGATGGATGGATGGATGGATGTTTTTTGAAGGTATCTCAAGAACGGGTGAACGGATCCAGATATAATTTGGCTTTGATGTCGAACATGGCCTGGAAGAACACATAGGCTACTAATTAAGTTTTTTTTTCGTCCCGCGCGGATGAATTCGCTAGCGACACTTACTATAATTACAAATGGTTGATTGCATTATATTTATAAATAAAAATAAATTCGTTTAAGATTAGAAGTAACCATATAATACACAAATCACTTACCTGTTAATGTGTCAATTTCAGTAAATTTTATTTTCAAGTTCATAGTGAGTAGGCGGAAACGTTTATTATCTTGTTTTTGTGGACGCGAGCGAAAGCTGAGGTCAGGGTTCAGCCAACAATAAATTGAAAGGAAAAAAGTACAATGAAATTGAGAGTGTCGATGCTTGCACGATTATCAGACAGCTTAAAAACATGCTGACAGAAATTATGTCGTGTCTTTATTATTCTGTTGACACCATTGTATAACTATAGGTTTCCATTGTTAAAAAAACATGTATAAAGCATCACATCGTCAGTCATGTCGAACTGTATATGCATTGCTTTTAAGAGACACCTTTCAACGTGTCTTTGTACAAGTGTTAGCAGTGAGAACTCATAAGTGTAACACACTTATCGTAGTTTGAGTTTTTAATATAAACTAATGTTATAGAGTAAAAGATTTCTTTGGTCTAAATCCTGTACTGATAATATTTTGTTATCAAAAAAACGACTTTATTATCTTAATTTTACAGTTAAAAATTAAGCAGTTTTGTGTTTGTTTGATTTTTATTAAATAGGTCTTTCCTGAGGACCTTTACATTTTGGTTACAACTAAAATGAACCAACATAAATAGTTAATGCATTTTGAAGAATAATATGCGTTTATATTAAGTCCTATTATAATCTAGATATTTTCAGTGTGACCTAACCCGCATACAAGTCCAGACAGGCAACTTTCTAGCGCTCGTCGGGAAATTAATACTTTCCGCAAAAGCTTGAAGCAATCTGTGTTTATACACTTATTATGTATAATATGTGTTTAATTCTAGAAGATTAGTAGAACGCGAGCACCAACCAGTCTGATCTATGTTTATGTAATCATCATACTTCTTACTAATATTATAATGTTTAATGATTGATGATGGTTTGTTTGAAGATATCTCCGGAAAGGCTCAACAGATCTAGATGAAATTTGGAACAGATGTAGAACATAATCTGGAAGAACGCATAGGCTACTTATTAAGTTTCTTTTAAATTCCTTGCGGATAGATGTGCGGGCGACAACTAGTAAAGAAATAATTCTGAAAGGTAACGGATTGAAGCTATTACCTTTCTCGTATGACACATTCATCTTTCTTTTGGTAAGGTTCATTGACCTCTTGAGACATGTTAACTGTACGGATTCATTCTATCATTGTTGTTTAATATGTACAGTATAATAATTCGCAAACTAAAAAAACATATTTGACTAAACACATTAAGACTACGAGAAATATTTTTGAGTAGAACAGCATGTAAACATGAAATCATATTTTAATAGCAATTCAATTCGTTAACATTCAATCTTGATAATACAACTGTACTTTAGAGCTCGGAAAGATTTTTTTTTGCATTTAGTAATAGGTCCCGAAACAAATGAATCAGTATCACTTCGCTATCTCAGCGATTTCAGGAGGCCGCTCGCTCGTTTGCCACCTTATATATAAAATTCTCATGTCACAATTTTCGTTCCTATACTCCTTCGAAACGGCTTGACCGATTCTCATGAAATTTTGTGAGCATATTGAGTAGGTTTGAGAATCGGCCAACATCTATTTTTAATCCCGTGCGGACTGAATCGCAGGCGACAGCTAGTGATATATAAAAAACAGTATTTAAAATTCTTTCACTGCTGTGAAGTTACACTATCAGTGACTTAGGCTGTATTTATTACAAGATATTTTTTTATTTGATATAATTAAACTTAATACTGAAACTGCGTGCCACTTAATGGTCTGTTTGCTTTAGAAAAATGTATTATAGGTATGCCTGTAGCCACTTAGTTGCTAGTTTATTAAAATTCGAAAAGCCCGACTGACTGACACTTATACGCTGAACAGTGTTTTGGAGTCCACTATGTTTTATTTTTCCAGAAAAACATTTTTGACGTTGTAAACAATTTTCACTTTAATAATTTGTGTTAAAAATGTTTTGTAATTTTAAAATGGTTTCTACGTATTCATTTGGTTTTACCGTTTGATATATTATATTTTTCAAGAAAAATATTTTATACGTTGTAAACAGATATATCAACTTAATTTGTGTTTTATTTTTGTGAATTTTAAAGTGTTTTTATATATTTTATTTAAGTAAGTGTTACGAAGAAAATCCGACACTGTGCCAGTGTATCGGCGCAACACTATCTTTATTAAAATATCAATGTTTATGTCTCCTTACTAATCAAACTGAAACTTGACTTTGTAATGAAAGCGCGCCATTCGCGCCAAAGGATGGACAGGACTAATAATGTTTAAAGGAAGTTATACAAAAACGTGTAAATAACGAATTTATTATATGTATAATTTTTTTCATTTTTATCATTATGTTATAATTACTTCCTAATTTATTTGTTTTGAAATTAATTCTTTGTCATGCACATCTTACTAAGATTATAAATGCAAATGTTTGGATAGATGTTTGTTATAAGGTATCTCCAGGACGACTGTATATATCTCGCTGAAATTTGACATAGATGTAGAAGCTTGGAACACAATAAGGTTTTATTGCTATAATACAGCGAGGACGGAGTCGCGGGCTACAGCTAGTTTGATTTTTCTGTATTTTGAGGACGATTAAGTAATTGATGTTTATTTTATAACTTTATCCTTGTTAATTGGAAAGTCGTTCATTATTTAGCCTACATAATGACACTGATCTTAATATGCACCGTTAATAGCTACGTAAATTGCACAGCACTTCAAAGATTTATAAATTTTATTCGAGTAAGTGAGAGTTAAAATAACGGTGCATATATCTTACTAATATTATAAATGCGAATGTTTAGATGGATGGATGTTTGTTTGAAGGTATTTTCAGAACGTCTGAACGTATCTCGATGCAATTTGACATACATGTAGAATGTCTGGAAGAACACCTAGGCTTCTAATTATGTTTTTTTTAATTCCACGCATACGGAATCGCGGGCGACCGCTAATCAGATATAATTTACCAGTTAAATACCGTACTTAAAAGTAAAATTAAATTATAAAAGAAAGTCCAACTGAGGGACTTGTATTTTACGAGTTATTCGGCGGTCAGTCTTCCCGGTGCGTTCCTTTGGAGATTCCGTGTCTCGCAACAATTGCACTTAGGATGGCCACTGTAGGTGTTTTAGTGAGTTAAGTCTCACACTTGCCCTGTGTTTCCCTCAGAAGACAGAGTATCTTTTCCACCCTATATTAAAAGGCCGTAGTTAATCATGCTGGCCTAATGCGGGTTAGTAGAATTCACATGTTTGATTTCATTGCAATTATGTGCTAAGTATTAAGATACATTTCATCAAAACTACATATAAATATATAAACATTTTACCCCTTTACCTATTATTAACCGTAATGATATTTAGTTTTACATATTTCAATATTAAATGGTTTGAAATTACACATTTACGGATACTATATTTGCATTTAAGTTACAAAAGCTGGATGTTAGATACGGGGCGAAAGCTTGTATACTTTCCCCTAAGCTGGTCATGTTAGTCTGCGAGGATTGATGATATCATAAATAGAAACAAGTGAAATCGTATTATATTTGATAGTATTCGAGTAATTGTTCTTTGAGTTTTTGAATGAATAGTAAAGTAAACAAGGAAGATATAGCTATTTAAATCTAGCAAATTTTTTATCCGTCTTTATCCGACGGTCCGATGAGACTTCACTTATAAAAACACAAGCTGTCGCCCGCGATTCCTTCAGTGCGAAATTAAGAAGAAAGCCCTATTAGGTTTTTTTACTTAATGCTTTAATGTTGTAATCCACCAATTAATGTCATATTTCACCAAGGTCCGTTGAGTCATTTTGGAGATACGTTATAACAAACATCCATCCATCCATCAAGCTAAACATTCGCATTGATATTAGTAAAGTAATAGTACACATTCAACTTTAAAACTCAAGTTTAATATTGTTTTTTTAAGTTTAAATTAATACGATGATATTAAATATAATAGTTAAATAGATTACATCAAGCAACATTAAAACTTATGTAAAATCAATAACATTACGAAATTATACTAATATAATTTAAAAATTATTTAAATATGACCTCCTTTATAGAGTCAAATGATCGCAGCAGGATAAATATATTTAATATGCAATATACATTAATATTATATTCTGTCTGTGACATTTGACATAGATTGTGAGTAGATTGCGAATATTATAAATTAAATACAAAATGGCGTCGATCACTTTCACTCCATACTTTGTTATTAACGATAAATAATAAAGGAACTTTTACTTATCGAGAAAATTTCGTGTTTCGAAAAGTAATCTGCATATTCTCTCTAAAGTTACATCGATTTGCATTTGTTAAAAACCAGTTTACGTGTTACGAGAAGTTTGTAATATTACGTCTTTTGTTAACTTGTACAGGTTAGTTATTAAACTGACTTGTTGTTACAACTGTTAGTTAAAAGTTACTGTGGAAATTAGATAACTCGTTTTTCATTTCAAATCTTTCTTTTTAATTCCTCTCTATAGTCTAAACGCAAGATAAGATGTTGAGTATTTAATAAGATTATGTTAAAAGATTAAAATACTATTAGATTTTTATTCATCATTTATTTATCATATTTTTAATATAGTACATTCATATCCAAAAAAAATACAAAACATATTATAATTGGTAATTGTTAAGAAAACCATACTTTATTATCTTGACTAAATCGATAAAACTTATCAGGAAAAGACATCAGTTAAGGATTTATACTGTAAATAGTACATTTTGGCCGCTTGTTCATGTGTCATCTTACAATATAAAAATAGATATACAGATCTTCATTTAAACAATTTAACAAACAACTTATAATAACATAACACGAATTAATAGCATCTCGTTTATTCCAGTTTATTACAGATTGGACAGGCTTTCATAAATTTCATAGCAAATCTGTAATCAGCAGGAAAACTGATCACGTTTCACTTTGCGAGCCATGCATCACTACTCATGATAAAACGGACGCTAGATTATTCACTTAGCGTTAGTTTTACCATTATAAATATACAGTATGCTACCATTAATCAACACTAGAGGTCGCCCGCGACTCCGTCCGCGCGAATTAAAAAAACAATAAGTAGCGTATGTGCTCTTCCAGTCTATGTTCTATATGCCAAATTTCATCGAGATCCTTTCAGACGTTCTGCAGATACCTGCAAACATCCATGCATCCATGAATCCATGTAAACATTCACAATATTAGTAAGATTAAACGCAAAGCTTTGGTAAGCAAAAATACACTTTTATTCTAATATTTTTACACCAGATGGCGTTATGTTATGAAATTTTTAAGAATTGTTTAGCAGTTTAAGTTAGATTTACTAGATTATACTTGCTGTTATATCGGTGCTATTTTCGTTGTATAAAGACATTAATTTGGCAAACGATATAAAAGAACACCCTCTATTCACCCCACAAGCCATAAGTTTGTTTATCTGACAATTAAGACAAGAGAGAAAAATACTTACCAGTTTTTAACTTACCTGCAAATCGTTGTTTTAATACAATATATAAAGCATGCTTCAGCAAATAAGTACATTTACTTTTAAAAGAATAGAAAGTTATTCTAACACATAAAAACATTCTTGTATTTACTCAGAATATAAACAATTTATTTTATTATATGATGGTATAATAACAATCTATGTTTATTAAACTGGTTGTAGCAACTGTTCCTAGCTATATGTTTAGGAAAACTTGAATAAGAGTAACATATAAACCCAGATCGAGATTTACAGCAGTTAACTCACCAGAATCATGTCCGATTACTAACGGCATAACTAGCTTAGAAACCTTAAGTGCTTGAGCATTTTGCATACTATAGTATAAGCTTATTTGAACTACTTATTACTCTTAATATTTACTTAATTGCTTGTATTGAATTTCTACTAAGATATGTGCAGTTTGCATCACGATGTTTTCCTTCACCGTAAGAACGTCGTCACGTACATGTATAAATCGGAAATCGAAAAACACATTGATACATGGCGGGATTCGAACCCACGACCTGCAGATTACAAGTCAAGAGCTTGACACCTGAGCCACCGAAGTTCTCACTTGCTGGATTATCTTACTAATATTATAATGCGAATGTTTAGATAGATGAATGGATGTTTGAAGGTATGTCCAGAATCACTCCATGGATCTCGTTGAAATCATAGATGTAGAACATAGCCTGGAAGAACACATAGTCTAATTAAGTTTTTTTTTATTCCGCGCGGACTAAGTCGCGGCAGCTAGTTGTCTATACGGATTAAATTGGCAGTCATAGAAGTTTCCCTGTATTTTTATTTTTAAATTAACATTGTGTCTTAACTACTGTGTAAAGATTTTTCAGTTATAATTATAATTTATTGTTATGAGTAAACCAATAATTAATTAAATATTTTTAAATTAATCAAAATGAAGTCTCTTCATATTTCTTGTTCTATTAATATGATAAATGCAATTTTAATCTTCAAGTTACTAGCATCAATCAAAAGATAACAATTCATATGAACAAAACTAAGTTGCCGAAGTGAAAGCGGGTAAAGCGCGTCAAGATCCGTACTCGAGAAAACTCGTAAATATTAACTTTAACGTTAACTTGCTTTATTTTTAGACGTGCGGTAAACTTCAAGTTTTAAATTACCATAGATATAAAGTCAACAAACATTATAATAGCTTAATTAAGTTATAAAAGTAGAAAATGTTAACAAAGTCGTTTTGAAATACAATGTAGATATGATTTAAAAAATACTACGAAAGACACTACTTTCGCTCACCATTCTATCTGCGCATAATAAAAAAAATCCTAATAAGTAGTAGTGTTCTTCCAGACTATGTTCTACATCTGTAAACATGTTTTCATCAAGATCCGTTGAGCTGTTTCGGCGATACCTTCTAACAAACAACCATCCATCTCATTCAGTCTCTTAAAACAATAGATATAACAATTTTATGAGGATTTTAACAATGGAATTAAATAGAAATGTTTGCGTAATTACAACAAAATGGTGTCATTAAAGCTAAATATATGTCAGAAAAGATTGCCTCTTGTGAACATTCGCCAGTCAATCTTACTTTTTACTAATATAATGTGAATGTTTAGATCAGTGGTTCCCAAACTTATTTTGTCTACTGCCCACTTTGAGAATAAATATAATATTTTGAGCGCCCCCATATTTTCACATATTTAAAAACCACTATAACTTCAAATTAAATTAATTAATTATTGTGACCTATATATGTATATTCACGGAGTATTCTAAACGAAACTTTTACTATAACCCGCAACTTGAGACCTGCAGCACCCACAAGGGGGCGTTATCGCCCACTTTGAGAAAGAATGGTTTAGATAATTAGATGTTTGTTTGAAGATATCTTCAGAATGACTTCATAGATCTCGCTAAAATTCGGCATGGATGTAGAATATAGTCATAATGGTTACTTATTAAGTTTTTTTTTATATCGCGCGGACGGAGTCGCGGGATAGCTAGTAACTAATCAATCAATCAGAATTATAAAAATGTCATTAATGTATAAAACTTTGTATACAATCACAAATAGCATATTGTATACAAAGTTGTGTATTTATTTTAACAACAATGTCACTCATTCAGTTGTCACAAAAGAAATTCTTTTCATTCAAATGATAATATTCATCAATCACGTTTCTAAGATTTACACATACATTATTAATTATAAACAAGCAGTTAATGCTATTTAATTTAACCTCATAAGAAAACGTAAGAAAAGAAGGGTTATAAAGGGCGACCTTCGAAGTAACCTTTGCCTCAACAAATGAATGCTGATATATTTTTAATACTCATCTAAGCTTAAGCAATAATTATATAATAAAATCCATCTAATTATCATTGAAAACGTTGAAATAATAATATATTTTTTATGTGTTTTGACAACGCAACATAGTAAATAAAAGAACATAGAAATTAGGAACCGTTAGCAGTTAAATTAAGTTGAATTCAACATTATTAATACTTAAGAACTATGCTTTATTTATTAAACTATCTCTCGCCAGCGACTCCGTCAGAGCGGAAATAAAAAATTACGTAATTAGTAGCCGTTGTGTTCTGCCAGATTATGTTCTACATCTATGCCATCGGGATCCATGCGACTGTTCTGGAGATACCTTCTAATAAAAATACATCCAAAAATCGCATTTATAATATTAGTAATATGTTATATTAAATGCAAAACGATTTATTCATAAGATCTCACCAAAATTAAAAATTTATTTCTTTAATTGTGATTACTCGGGTACGATTTACATATAAAGTAGGTTTCACTTTAATGGCCGAACAGCATACGCCATATGACAGTGAAATTCTTCACTACAGATCTACGTTATAATAGTTTCATACGAGGGCAGAACTAATGCAGAGCAGTGGCTTTACAGTACAAACAATAACAGATTGATCGCATGCAAAATCATAACAGCATTCGTAGTTAGTGTAACGTAAAAGTAAAAAATGTAAAAACTTACACTTTTTGTATCACGTATTTATTTATCTACATTTGGACACATTCTGACGTTTCTACTAACAATATTGTTTATTGAATGTAACTCTGTCTAAAGCCTCAGTACTTCTTGATAGTAAGCATGCGTTCCAAAATATCACGAATATTCGAGAGAACGTTTTCGTACTGTCGTCGACAAAATTTGCATTAGAATTTGAGCACTGCGTAAATTGTACCAATAAATTTCGTATAATACAAATGTCAACTTTTGTCGCAACTATTCGTACTAGGCCCTCTGCATTGCCTTCGTGTGAAATTATATCCGGGCAAGTGGGGTAAGCCATCGTAACTGTAGCGCGCTGTAGCAGGGTAGCCGTGGATTAGCGGTATCTACCACCGTTATAAGCATACTCGATTCGATTTTGATTGAATCTTACTATAGCGAGATATCGACGCACTTTTACTTTGATATTTATGGATTTGACAACTTTCAATATTTGGTGAAGTGTCATGCAGCATTATAGGGCTCCACGACGATAAGATGAGTTTTTTTTTTAATATAATTTAAACCGTATAATGAAAATCTTTCCTGAATAATTGTCCTGTTTCTAAAAGGATTGTTGAAGTTAATTTTTAATAAACATCAATTTGAAATTAATTGAAAATACAAACAAAATAAAGTTAAGCAACGATTAACTGTACTTTAATCGTAATTTAATTATTTGTCAGATTTGTAGCATTCACCTTGAAGGTTTCGTTGCAGAAACATCTGTAAAAAACAAATGAAAAAATGTCAGCTGTAGATGTTTTGGCCGTGGAAACGCACCGTATTCATTTCATTATTACAATGCTACAATTGTATGGAAGTACAATTTGTAAGAAAGTTTCATAATGGTTTATTCTACGTATATGTAGTAAGTGATTTCTTGAACATTGCGTCATTCAATTGCGAAATGCAAGTACATGTGGTGGCTATGAGCAGTTTAACGTGTAAGTAGTCTACGGGTATATTTAGGTTATGAATCGGGCATATGGGTGTCTTAAATATTCCTTCGTGAGAGCGTCGGTGGCTCAGGAGTCAAGCACTTGACTTGCAATCTGCAGGTCCTGGGTTCGAATCCCGCCATGCACCATTGTGTTTTTCGATTTACATATGTACATTTATCCGACCATCTTGCGGTGAAGGAAAACATCGTGATGCAACCTGCACATATCTGAGAAGAAATTCAAAGATATGTGTGAAGTCAACCAACATGCACTCGGCCAGCGTGGATGACTATGGCCTAACCACCCTAAACTTAGGGTAGGCTCCGAGCCCCTCGGTGGGGACTTATAGTGAGCTGATGATGATGATAATGATGAAATATTCCTTCTTACTAATATTATAAATGTTTGGATGGATGTTTGTCACAAGGTATCTCGAGAACAACACAACGGATCACAATAAAATTTGGCATAGATGTAGAACATAGCCTGGAAGAACACATAGACTAATAATTCAATAGTTATATTCTCGAATGGAATCTCGGACGACAGGTAGTCTTTACTTAATTTCGTCTTCTAGTTGCGTATAATTTGATGTGCAATTGATTAATATAATAAAGAAAGGCACGCGAATACCGTAGCTTCGCTAGGCGATAAAACAAAGACCATATGCTTACCCGTTATGTACTTTTGTGGTATCCGTTAGGTAAATCTCTGACGTCAGACGACAGCACTTCGGAACTCTAATATCTTGGTTGTCGTAACATAAAAGTTTGATGACGTACAGTTTTATTAATGTTCCGTTACCTAATATACAAAGTTAGCACTAATATAACTAGATTATTTTATAGAAAAAGATCGTCAGAAAATACTATCAGGCATATAAGGAAATTATAACTACTAACTTTAAGAACATACTAAAGCTTTGTCGTTAATCTTAAAATTATCGCCTCGCACTTTCTGGGATATCTAATGTAATACTATCCTAAAAAAAAACCTGTCGCCCGCGACTCCACTTGCGCAAAATAAAAAACCCAGTAGCCTATGTATTTTCCAAAGCAACCGTAGGCACAATAAAATATAAAACATATCGTCATCCCTGTCCATCATCTTTGACAAAACAAAGTTATCAATATGTTTTAAATGGAGATTTTGGTCTTAGAAACCCACGGTAATTTCTACATCTATGCCAAGTTTCATCGAGATCCGTTAAACCGTTCTGGAGATACCTTCTAAGAAACATTAAACTTTCGCATTTAAAATATTAGTTAGATTTGCCGGTGACATATTGCGGATGTTAATATGAATCTGTGCCAAATAAAATAAAATAATAATATATTTGCGCATGCCTTATTTGCGTGAAGATATAAATCAGGCAAATTAGCACCATATTAAGCATATTATGTGAACATCGCTGCATTTCGGATGTCGTAAGCAATTTAAATTCATGAATCGGATGTGGCGTAATACATTGAGAATTATAAAAATACTTAGTAGCTAGTAGTATAATAAGATTTATTTCAACATTCAAATGTCGATACAAACTGCCACAGAGTCTTTTAATGGTTTCTGAAGCAGTATTGCTATGGACCAGCAGTTTTCTGTGACTTCGTCAGCGTGGAATACAAAAAAATTAACCTCAGTTACTCCCGTGTTAAGCTACCTTACAGTAAAATTAATTTTTGTTATAAATAACGCAAATATATCAAGTGACCAAAGCATGATTCTTTTTTATATTAAATACAGACACTTCAATTTCAATAATATAGATTTCTCATAATACCATTACTCTAAAAACTCTTTTAGAGGACGTTAATTTTGCAACAAGTCTACTTTCATACAGTTGAAATACGCAACTTTAAAACAAAACATATTCGATAGATTTCTCCAGAATATGAAATGAACTTTAAAGTACAGTATACCGTTTATATTCTATTCAAAGTCTCCGAAAGCGAACATGAAAGTAACCACAGTGATAACCCTGCAGGAATTACACAAGCAAATAACCAAGCCGTTTGAATGTTCTATACGATAAACCCGACTAGTTTGAATTGTACGGACGATTTCTCTAAAACCTGACTTCAACTACCACTATTATATTTTGGATCTTTAATTTATGTCTAAAGACATCTTTAAAAGCACTAACGTTCATTAGATGTGCTAATTTTAGTGAGTTCTCCCATTCTTATTTTGATCTCAAAAAAAATCAAAAATCGTTTCAATACTGTACCGCCCTGATCCAACCAAAAATTGTAATGAAGTTTTCAAATATCTTGGAAGTTCAAACCTTCGTACGAGTTGGTAACAAACAATTTTAGGTAAAGCAGGACGTAAATGCTCTTGAGCCGCCAAAAAGATTGAAATGCCTTATACCTATCGCTTAAATAGTTATGTTCGATATGCAAGTAATCTGGTTCCTGATTTACTAAAACGTTTCCTTTGCATAGCCTATGGGTTGCGATTGCAACATTTATTAAATTGTTTACTAGTTAGTCATTTCGTTTCATAAGTAGTTTCCCTGTTATCAACTACTCTCTCCTTTCAAAATAAATATCTCTCCAGAAAGCAGGATATAGTATTATTTCTCAAAACTTTCAACTAAAATCTTTCAACACTTTAATTAATAGATTCATTCGTTAGTTTGCGGAAATGCATTAGCAAAAATGCAAGCTAATTAATTAAGAATAACTCAAGATGAAAGTGGTCTATCTTAGATATGTTGTCTGATGTGGGCGGCGAGACGTGTACGGTCAACAGAAAAAAAATTGTAATCATAAGAATTGCAAATATTGATTTTTAAAACAGTGATACCAGTTCAAAAATCTACGTAGTTACTTAATAATGTTTTTTGCATTTTGTAAATAACATTACGAATCTTACTAATATTATAAGTGCGAATGTTTAGATGGATGGATGTTTGTTTGAAGATATCTCCGGAACGGCTGTACGGATATCGCTGAAATTTGGCGATAATGTAGAACATAGTCTGGAAGAACACATAGACACGACAGTTAGTGATTTATAAACAAATATTCTTAGTATTATAATATTCTTATATTACTGTCGTTTATTTTTAAATGTCTCGATGTAGACGAGCTCTTGAATCATATTAACAATAAATGATGATAAGAATAGAATAAAGGGGATTCTTATAAATCTGACAGAGCAGATGAAAAATATGATATAATGTTTCATTAGGTAACACAATGCCTATTCAAGTATACCAAATGTTTTGAAAAATCGCATCACACCGTTGTTATTGAAATTATAAAACTCTAAATAATAATAAATACGTATGCATACATTACATCATTGTGTAATATTCTTACAGTTGGTTTGAGAAACAAAATCTCTATCAAACAATATCGTCATCCCTGTCATTATGTTTGGCAAAACAGAGATAACAATATGTTTTAAATGGGGATTTTGTTCTCGGAAATCCACAGTAAGTGATGTAATGAAAGTGCAGTCGTGGACCTTTATTTGCCCATTTCAGTGAAGTTTTGTTAATCACAATGCACAGATCGAAGACTTGTCATAGTAACTTATGTAGGTCCCTTGCGTCCCGGAGGCCTTATTTAGTCCTCTTTCTCTTCCTACCCTTTTTCTTACAAAGAAACGATGGGAAGTGGAAGTGGACTTTCCGGAGGAGAGGATGCATGGAAAGGGAAGATATTTTCTTTCTATTCATCCTCCCCTCCTACGATTAAAGGTAGGCAACGCATATGCAATTGCATATGTCTATGGGCAACGGTCACTTCGCTATTTCGGCGATTTCAGGTGGCCGCTAGCTCGTTTGCCATCTTGTGTTATAAAAAAAGGTAGTAAGTTATATATCTTATGGTAACAGATTGATTAAATACTCAAGAAGGGCGGGTATTAAAAGCCTCTAAAACCGACGCGCATGTATGCGAAGTATGAATGTAGAAGAAGGGAAAGAGACGAACAAAAGAGATGTCTCAAGATTGCACCAAATGGAGGACCATGCTCTCTGCCTACCCCTCTTGGTTACGAGCGTGAGTAGTTGGTATGGTAACAGTTTGCTGTAGTCAATTTATAGTGGGTAGCGAATTTAATTCTTTAACTGCGTATATAAATGATAAAATTTTTGAACTTGTTCATTATTATTGCTGAGATCTGTATTTCGAATGTTGTTTATTCATGTTAAACCTCAATTCATATTGATTGATGTCATATAATCAGAATTCGATCGCATGTTGTAACGTTATTTGAAATCGATTATATTAGCAACGTCATATACATTCATATCATGTTTTCTGTATTTTCCTGCTGTTTTAATTTTATTTTAAGGCAACAAAGACAGATAAAATTTCTTTTATCTGGTTATTATCACCTCCGTATCCTTTGCCTTTGTGTCGGCACATTACTGTAGATTTCTGAAAGGAAAATCTTAGCGTGAAACATATTGTTAATTTTAATGTAACAAAGACAGATAAAAAATCTGTTATGTGGTGTTATCATAATTTCTCAACCCTTTTCCTTAGGATCGGTACTTTATCGTGGATTTCTGAGACCAAAATCTCCGTTTAAAATATATTGTTATCTCTGTTTTGTCAAAGGTAATGGCAGGGACGACAATATGTTTTATTAAGACATTTTGGTATCAGAAACCCACGGTTAAAGTAATATAACTCTATCAGCTATATGTTATTTACTCCCTCCTTACAATTATACACATAATTAATGCATACTTTCTTTGATCTTAATATACTTTAGTAGTCGTTTATTCCTAATACATTCGTTCTTATTTCCACTTTAATTAGGGACTTTAGAAACTATGTTAGCTATTAAATCCAATTAATATTAATTTGCTATGTCCAAATTAATATCCTTTCACTTTTAAATACATTTCGAAACTATAAATGTCAATGCTTTTAAATTACTAGCTTACAAAATAAATATCTCTTTATGGGAATGGATGTCTTAATGATTTTGATATTTCTAAATAGATTATGAAATACAGAAGCCGAGAAAAATATTTACGACTCTATTTATTAAGTTATATATAAGAATAATTCTAATATCAGTTATCAGTAAAGGCAGTTATCCTAGAAACCGCACGCATCGTGAGAAGGTTCCTGTCTCTGCAGCCCTGACCACTGGTTGTTTGAGTCATGGGACTCCGCAGCCTGTGGTGGTCTATTTATAATATATTTTGTATAATTTTTTTATTTTATATATGAAATTTAATATATTAAGAATAAGGTTAATAAATAAATAAGTATATACTAATATAATATGTAACCTGGGGGCACAGCAGTGCCGCCGTAAAACTACCCTTATCTCAAGTTGCAGAGTTAGTTACCTAAACAGTTCTCTAATACCGCGCTCACACTTACAGTGTCTTATTTACCGTGGGTTTCTGAGGACAAAAAACACTGTTTAAAGCATATTGTTGTATGTCTTTTAATCGATATTTTTTATACAGAGATTTTGGGCTCATAAACCAACGGTATAGTTTAAGTATGAGTCTGCACTAAAGGCGTTCCTTAGTAACTACCGCTTAGTGACTATTTAATGACTGCATGTGTCACGTGCATTGACAGCATTAATATATTATCTGTGCATCATATCGTGACATAATGTTTACGATAACATTATAGGTTATGTTGCAAGTTAGGTAAATCACGTAATTATCTTTGCGGCTACGATACGTAATAACATATTAATCTATGTTATATGTTGAAAGATTGCTAAATTAAACTTTAATTACATATATTTACATATCGATACTGTTGTCTTTTATCTTAATTATTAACTACAATATTGAGTTCATTGACTTCTTAAACAAATAGTTATCGCCGGCGATTCCTTCCGCGAGGAAAAATAGTAACCGATTGAAAGACCTGCAACCTACTGCATCATGCATATGCATATTTTTCATAAAAATCGATGAAGTCGTTTCAGTGGCGTTTGGTAACATTGTGATACAAGAATTTCATATAAAGAATATAAAAGAACATACAGCAAGTTTAGCCTTTACGTAAGATTTCGTTGTATTCTTGTTTATCTTAAAAGCAAGAGTCCAACTTAATTTTACGATAGTACTGATCTCTCAAACCCGACCCGAAAAATATGTTCATAAGTTGAACGTGAAATTCAGGTATATTATGATGTTACACAAAACTAATGACATGATAATTCTATAAAAAGGTAAATCGAAAATTATATTAAAAAAAACAAATTTACGTTCTATTTCCAAAATCACGTAATAACAGCTGTGAAAAGTATTTTAAATAAATTAGAAAGTTAACGATTATTGAATGTTAACACATAGGAAAAATTTATTTCATCGTCTATTTCATTAAAAACTTCTTTCTTATAAATCGTTTAATTCAATTAAACAATCAATTTTTAATCTGCAACAATTTGGTTGGACAATAAATTTAACTCACGTCACTTTCACTTATTCTGTTTACGATTTGATTTGCATTTTTTTTCTAAAAATGTTTCGTTTTTAATTCACACATTTATTATTATACTATTGCTATTTGGGAATTTTGTATGTGGTAAGTTTTATTTACTCTAGTGTTAATTAATTATTTAAGTATGGCAACTTTTGATCATCTATCATTTGTCTAAGGAATAAAGTGGGTAATTTAAAGTAGAAATTATACCAATTTGAAGTTTTAACAACCAAAAATTTATAATTATTAGTCGTAATAATTAGAAAGAGTCTTTGTGGAAGAAAAATTCAGGAATGTAGATATGTGATTTAATAAGAAAAGGTTTTTGAATACATTTTGAAGATAAACGTTCTACGGTTTGTATTCGGCAGTATTTTCAAACTAATACACAACCCTTCAAGAAGCCTGTGTACCTCTACCTAAGTCTTTCCCAAAGTGGGCTATAACGCCCCCTTGTGGGCGCTGCAGGTTAATATATGTACATATATAGGTTACAATAATTAATTAATTTAATTTGAAGTTATAGTAGTTTTAAAATATGTGAAAATATGGGGCGCTAAAAAGATATTTATTCTCAAAGTAGGCAGTAGAGTTAGAGTTAACCTTTGCGTTAGAGTAACTCAAAGGTAGCACATCTGCACTTCCTTTAGTGTTGTGAATATCCATGGGCGTTGATGACCAATTCGGTGTTCCCACCGCTTGTTTGCCACCTTTTCTTTGCTTTAAAGTAACAACGCAATCGTGCTGCGTATAGTTTTAAATTCAGGGCATCGTATGGTTACAGTTAATCGTGTATTCACATCAATTGAGTATTCTCTCACAATGATTATATAAACTTATGTAATAATTTAATTGATGTTTAAACTATGTTTCTAGGACGAATTATTCCTTAAAAGCTTTTTGTTATTATTTATTTTCTGTATAAATTATTCAAATGTTTGGTGGTTTGTTAATATGTTTTTGTTTGTTGCAGAGCTTCGAAGTAATTTTGGAAGTTTCAAAATGCTAAGCAAATTCGGGCCCAGGGCCCAACAACGATCGGAGTCGTGAGTTATTTTTTAACATTTTTTATAGTAATTAGTAACGATATTTTAAAACAGGCAAACTTGACACTTGATCGTTTACCGAGTGTTTCATTATTTGAAATATCTGTGGATGGGTTCAAGAACCGCATCAAAAGATGTTAATCGGATAGAAAACAGTCTTACCTAGCGTTTGTGGGTTTTGCGACGTTTCATAACTGTTTTGAACAACGTTCATGATGCAACTGCTATTACAAGCTAAATAATGCTATATCCAAAGTAATCGCGGAAAAGATGATTAAATCATTACGTTGTTTAGTAAAAAAAATATAAGTAGGGCTTGTAACGTTTATTGTACGATATACTCGTAGACGGTATCGTAATAAACCGATAACTTTTTAAAGTATTACAGTATCAAAGTACACAATTCAATATATGGAATACTCAAAATAATTTAGTAACCCCCATATAATGCAATGAAACGACCCCCAAATTCTTATTGCCAATGGATGAAATATATAGTTTGACAACAAGGGATGGCATTATGTTTTTGTTCCATTGTTTCCAAAGTGACCAATGGTGACAGATTAATATTACATTACAGATGGTGACTTGTGATAACGAGGGCTCGTCTCACGGCGGGTTCGTGCTGGGTGGTCGCGAGGATGACACACGCCGGTCCCGCGCACCTAGTATATCCTCGCTTTCTCTCTACAAGCAGAAGATTGACGCCCTCTTCGATGATACCCGCTCGGTGACAAGCCTGCCCCGCTACGGGGCCACCGCAGATGCTGTTCGAAGAGATAGCAAAGTAAGCTTAATGTGTCAGCAAAGCTACTAATATTAGTTGACATATGAAAACCGAAAAAGGAGTTCTTTGTATGTGCTATAATAAATAATTTTGATATGTTCCCAGGTGAGTTTGATACACGACCATCAGGCGTTAATATACGAAGACGATGATGATTACTGTCACAGGATGATGAAAAAGATCGATGGCTCCGTTCAGGACCGTATATCGAAGATGTTCGCTGACATGCACAACGAGCCCAGACAAATACCCGACAATATCGGAGTTCACATGTTCAGTGTACATTATCTGGGCTCAACACCTTTACAGAGTAAAGTCACCAGCCTATCTGGACTTCAAACACCACTCAAAGATTTATATTTCGCCTACAGGAGGAACTTTCGCCACAAAACAACGTTAACGGGCAGATTAGAAATATCCAATAGTGGTTTAAAAGTAAGATATAAAGGAGATAAAGGGGATTTGGAACAACTGAATCCGTTCCCAACGATAGCTGTATGGTCAGCAGTAAAGTTTGTCGTACAACGCTCCGATGACGATGACAATGATTTGAGTTACGCTTTTATGCCTCTAATAACCGATCCGGATAACATAGATCGACATGCATTATTCAAAACATTAGATACACCGGACAAAAAATACATCCTCTCCCACAACGAGAATTCGCATTCGCCTCTTTTCGCTGTAGTGATGAGGAAGATCGGAGTTGCTAAACAACTGGAGTGTCATGGGTTTGTATGTCAAACGTCAGAAGACGCAATCGTTATAGCAGCTACGTTATACAAATCTCTTATGTCACACATGAATCGTCAAGGTCATTCTGATAAAAATAAATTCAAAAATCGCAACGGCGTCAGCTGCATGAGTATAACCAGCAGTGTCCAAGATCGCGACACTCCGATCCGACCTCCGCGGAAAAAGCGAAGCACTTCGTCTTTAAGTGGAGACAGTGATAGAGCTGACGGATTCTCAGGGAGTGGGTCATTCAGTGATAAGACTAGATTAGAAAGAAAGTCATCAACTTCATCAGAAAACGTATTGATATATCATTCACAGCCAGTTCTAAACTATGAATCGAAACGAATAACACTAGAAGAAGTTAAGGCTAAATTAGATACGATTAAACAGGATGCTAGTGGTAGTAACACACCGGAACAAAAGAAACCAACTCAAGAATTTAATAGTTCTAATAATATTTATACTAAACAAAAACATGGCAGTACTGAATCTACAGTACGAAGTCAAGTGTCAGAGAAGATTGAATTATTTAGGGAATTGGAGAGAAGAAAAAGTATTCAAAGGCCACCGACTTTACCACCTCCCATACCATCGAAACCGCAGTTGCCACCACCGGACCCACCAACCAAAGAAACATTAAGACGAACGCAGAGCGGAAGAAAGTCATTAAGTGAGTCGGGAGACATTTTGACAAAAGTGGCTATACCCCGCTCTGGAAGTTTTTTAAATGCCGGTGGATTGACTCGCTACAAGTCTATAGGACATAGGTATGTACAATTAACTTTTGGAAAGATAATTTAGTAAATTCAGTAAACTAACAATAAACATACAGACAGACTTTTTACTATTTCTAGAATTATGCTACTATTCTTAAAAAAATAATTACCAATAGTTACTAAATATATTTCACCTTGAATAAAACTAATCAATCAATATTGAACATTGTTATCGGTCACTATAATTACTATTCACGTGTGGTATTTCGGTAGCAATGTATCATAATTTATCTGTTTTTATATTACTTCTTACTAATATTATATATGCTAATGTTTGAATGGATGGATATTTGTTAGAAGGTCCAGAATATCTGTATTGTTCGCGATGAAATCTTACATAAGATTTTTTTTTATTCCCCTTGGACGGAGTCTTGGGCGACAGCTAGTGTTATTATAATTTTTCACTTGATTGGCCATCTTAAATACTGCAAATAAAAGAACGAGAACACACGATGCATGCTTAGCGAAGTGTTTCGACACGTTGCATGCCAGTAATCGCGCCTAGCAACCGCATCCGATACATTCTTCTCATTCAATATAACAGTCACACTTTTTATATTATCTTCGTAATTACATTTGCACAGGGGTTGATAATATTTCTTTTCTTCTTATAATCTCAAAGCATTCTTTTATCAATTCCAGAAACAACGGCAAGAAAGGAGGCGGTTCACCATTGGGTTTTAACGAACTATTTAACGAATTTAAAGTACAGGAAAATTTACATTCTATGGATGAAATACTCAATGCCATAATAGATCCTGAAGGAATGTCATTCAATGATCTGAAACCTATTTACAAAGAGTTTCTGTTAAAATTAGCAGTAACATTAACGAAAGACGAAATATTTCAACACAGCAAAGCGATAATGAAGAAGCAAAAGAAGAAGATATTAAGACGCAATAATACATTCCAAAGCAAAAGAAGAAAAATATTTAAAGGAGCTAGTGGACTAAAAATGGTTTTTAGATTACCTTTTAGTAAAGATACTAGGAGAAAGGAATCTAAGAAACAAATAAGTGCGATAGAATCAGAAATAGGTACTAAGGAACCGGTATCAGAAAGTTCAGTTTCAACGTCAAGTTATGATATTAGACAATTCCGTCCGAAGGAATCACCACCAATACAACCGAAAAGACAAACAATGCGACAAAGAAAGAGATCAGATAAAGTTGTTCACGTATCAAAAAGGAATGGAAAAGTATCAAGACCTGGAGAGAGGACATCTACATCTGAAGATTCAGATTTTTTGACTCTTAGCAATCGTCTTGGTTGTCAAAATAGGAACAGTTCAAGTGGTTATGTGTCTTGTTCAGAATGTGAGTCGGAGAGCTGCGTAGATCGTTGCTATTGTTCATTAAAAGGTGAATGCAAAACAAAATGTTACTGTTCGGAAATTGATCTCGCTAAAGAACCATCGAAGACTCGTTTGATTAGTAAAAGCTGTAAAGATTGCTCCAAGTAAGTTGAAATATTGTTTTCTTCTAAATCTTACTAATATTATAAATGTGAATGTTTGGTTGAATATTTGTTTTAAGGTATCTATATGGACACAGTCTGGAAGAACACAAAGGCAATTAAGTTTTTTTTAATACCGCGCGGGCGACAGCTTGTATGATCTAATTACTAGTCTTTGAGTAATAAAATTATTATTTACTAAAGTAACTCGTTATAAAAATAATCAAACAATTCACACTTGAGCGCGATCCAGTAGAAATCACAACAATATACATTTTTAAATGATTATTCTTATGAGTCTAAATAACATTTCTCTACTTTCATCCGTCTGCGTTTTACAATTCATTTACTTTGACAGAGATGCGTCTCGGCGTGGAGATTGTGCGCTTTTAATTACATTAACTGAAACAATTTCTGCAATGGAATTTGCACCTTGTTTATTTTAGATTTATGTTTCATTATATCTACTTCAGTCGTAGGTAGAAATGAAATGTGCGAGGTAATTATCAGAGCATGCAACGTCCGCGCATCGCGACGCCTGATGAGTAACTGAACCGAATTATAATTACTTACAGTTCACTATGAATTCATAATTTCACTAGTTTTCCTACCCTCATTACTGTGACGTATATTTTGATGAGATTTAATTATATACAACACTTTCTCTACTTGATAGTAATAAAAGGAAAGTAACCTTCCATGGTGTAGTGTCCGTCAACTAAGTCACTAAATTTATTTATTTACTTATATTTATTTCTAAATTGCCATTACGTTTTGTAATTCCTTTTTCATCTTCGAGTTTTATAATAAATTAAAATTACATCAATGCATTATTATTAAGAAAATTTTACATAATATTAAAAGCATGTCAATTTGCTAATTCTATTAACGTGACATGGTTAGCTAAAATGTGACAATTTCTATTTTTTTTCTTTCAGAGAAGTGTACGATGGAGACTACAGTTACTGTTCTTGTGATTCTGAGAGTTGTGAAGATAGTAACAAATGTTACTGCACCAGCCCACGTAGAAGTACTATGCAAAGTTCTCAGAGTTTAGAATATCTGCGCAGTCCCACACAAAGGAGCTACTCGGATAGAATGAAGCGCGCCTTTGATGACTATGACTATAAAGTCACTAGAGCGAGGTAAGAGTAATAATGCTTTTAACTATTTATGCGTACGTTCTCTTACCTGTTCTTGTTCCTTTCATAGGAGATTTGAGATTATTAGAGTAGTTAGTGTATTCTCCCAAGCAGCTAAAGTTCTTTTCCGTTTTCCACCTTTTTGAGCATGTACAGTCTCTTAGAACTGTGGGTCTTTAGAAGCCAGAGAAATAAAGGTTTGTTGTAAGATTTCAAAAATGATGGTGATGAATGTACCTAAATTTGAGGATTGTGACCTTCAGGAGAATCCTCTTCGCAATATAGACTCTTACGCATTTTAATTTTGCTCAAATGTTTTAGAAGTAACATTAAAATGTTTACAGATCAAGTGCTGCGTCGAGCCGTCGCCGCGAGGAGCGAGCTCGGCGCGCGCGCAGCTCCGACAGCCTGGCGCTGGACTACGAGCTGCTGCTGCAGAACAAGCCGCGAGATGCCGCCCGCCGCAACATGCAGCGTCTTACTGGTTACACATATTTATTGTTTCTTTGTGGTAGATAGAGGGATTACTTGTGATAAATAAAATAGGAACTAATATTAGGATAGCAACTAATAAAAGAAGGCATTAAAGAAGACACCTACCAGTAGACAAACTAATGATAATGAAGCAAAATAGGACACTACAAAATACTTCTAATATTTTAATATGTGAAATAACCTGCATAAACAAGTAAAATATCAAATATATTCATAAATTCTTCCTATGTTTTCAGTTCGCAGTACCGGTGCAGGCTCACACGACGCTCTCAGTGTTAAGAAGTCAGCAGAGATGGCGGCTCTGTTCGCAGACGTCCGTCTATCTCAGAGAACAGATGTACGCTCTCTGGCCGGAGGGCGAAGGTCCAGGCCTCCGCCCCTGCCGCCGACCCCGCCGCGGAACGCCCCGCAAATAGCTAGAATGTTCGACCACATGCCTTTAAGCAGGAACGCTAGTCTTGAAGACACTTTAGGGTATTTGCCCTAGATGTAGGTAAGACTAATAATTTGATACGTTAAATGGAAAAGTATGACTTAAAATGTATTCTGTTATTACACAACCATTACTATCCTAATAACCTTCCAAATTTATTTACATTTAATTCTCCAAAAATACAAATCAAATAACTGGACCTAGGACTGTACCTCGTGGAACCCTGCATTAATATGATAGATTACTATTAAAACTTAAACCAAATTTTATGATTTATGGAATTATACAATTAAATGAATGCTATTTTAACTATTCTAAGTATTGTAAACAAACATATATACATACAAAACGTAAAATCTAGAATGTAAGTCTGTCGATTGCATATGAAATTGCGTGTGTAATTATTTTTAATTGTATCCGTCCTCAATCCGTAAATATATCGTCTAAGCTATGGTTCAATTAACAGAAATATTTAGTTTAGCAAGTTTTCAGCTGCTAATTATATTTGACACAATAATTAATTGATATTGACCTGCCAATGTATTAAGTAATTCGAATGGAGACGTTCAGAATAAAGATATAGCTCTACTTGTGAAGTATTGTGGATTATATAGGATGTTCAATCATTGTCGATCAATTTAATTTGTTTGTGGCTATTTCTAATATAATTCTAAAGATTTTCATCAATACAGTAAAATATAATCCATTGCCTTATTTATGTTACTTAAATGTTCTTAAAGTCAATAAGAAAAGCTTAGTGGTAGGTTTACATTATTCCAGTCCAGCAATCTTAATTAGAATTGGATTAAAACTGGAAAACAGTGGATTAATTACATTCAAGATTGGGTTACATTTTACCAGTTGAAATATAGCGCTTATTTCGATCGCTGGACTGGAATTATTTAAACCAGGCATAATATTATATAAGAATGCGTAATTTTTACCACGATATCAACATAGTTATTATGAGTTTCCATTGCTGAAAAAATACACAAAAACATATTGTTATTCCAGTTTTTCTAAGAGAATGAAAGAGTCGACAATATGTTTTGAATGTATGTTTCGGTAATGGGAACGGCGAAGAAAAATCGAAGGAATACAGCTGTAGTTTTACCCTTTTTAGGGTTCCGTACCTCATAGGTTAAAAACGGAACCCTTATAGGATCACTTTGTTGTCCGTCCGTCTGTCTGTCAAGACCCTTTTTTGTATCTCAAACGTATACCACCTTATTATATAAAATAAGGATTTCAATTAGGTATATAGATGTACTATATAATATTTAATCTATGTATGTAGTTATTTATTTGTGAAAATAACCTTTATACATAGTGCAATATGTCGAGTCAAGTATTCTTTAAGTGCAATAACGATTTTACATGGAATTTTTATTTATTTTTTTTAATCGATAAACGACGAAACGATGTTATAACAAAGACTTACCGTGGCTTTCCGAGTCCAAAATCTCGGTATATTGTTATCTCTTTTTTGTCAAAGGTAGTGACAGGGATGACGATATGTTTTATACATTGATTTTGGTATCAGAAATCCACTGTTAGGAGTACACAAAATCGTAATTAAGTTAATGACTGATCAAACTTACTCCCGTAATAGTTGGATTGTAAACTATAGAGCTATGGAGTTGTTTTAGTTATAAAATCGTTTCGTCACTTCATTGGTTTCTGAGACTAAAATCCTCGTATAAAATACCATCCCTCTCCTTTTCTTTGACAAAAGAGAGATAACAATATTTTATACAGGAGTTTTGGTCTCGGAAACCAACGATAAGACTTTCTTACTAATGTAGCTGTAACATTTTATTTCTATTTAAATGTGCAATAAAAATGAAAATTATTTTTCATTCAACTCGATGCTTCCTGCGACGTGCAATATTTTTCTTTGATGTACATAATTGTTTAATGGTGTAAAATAAAATATTTTAAAAAATATATTGTTTTATTAATTAATAAAATAAAAGTTTTAACCCCACGAAAATATCTCACTCGATATTCTAACTTAAAGAGTTGCTTAGAAATTAAGGGTAACGCGGACTAGTCAATACCTCGCACTGCACTGCCCAGCGTTGAGAACGCTGTGCCGTCAAGTATATCTTTATCTCGTTCATTTGGCGACGTGTACGAGGAGACGGCATGTCCGCTTACTAGGAGTGGACAAATGTACGATAACCTTTAAAGCAACTACGATTGAACGCATGAAATCTTTATGATGTCATCTCTGCGTGTTTTTCTAATTTATTTGTAAAATAAAGTCTTGAAATAAAAATATATCAATGATTTTTATTAACATTCTAATACAATGTAGTCGCAATTTCACCACTGGTACATTATTCTTATGTAAAATAAAACAAATAATTCGATACATACAATTATTATTCTTATATACTAACATATTCTCATTCATTATAATGTTTTCTTAATTATAAACATATCTAAATTAACAATTTACTTATATATTAATAATGTTAGTAACTAATCTCATTTAAAACATCTGTTATATTACAAATTATTTCTTAACTATTTTTTTTTATCAAACATAACTTATATTTACAAATATTTCGTTGACTCAGAGTCTTTATGAGTATTTAATTGTAAAGCATTAAATAACCGACAGGATAATATAAATACTGTAAATTTCGTGTTAGGGAAAATACTTCGATTGCAAAAAAAAAATTTAACCAAATTATTGCAAGGATATTGCATTGAAAATTAGCAATAGGACGTTAAATACGAATAGTTGTAATTGAAACAGTATGAAATGTTCATAATTCATACGTATTTACTCGTTAAACATCGAAATTAAGTTGACTATTATATGCACCGTCTTATATTAGCATAATATGATAATAAAAGAGGTTTGTTAATTTTTAAATTGGTACAAAATAAAATATAGAACATACGTAATAAAAAATCATTGACTCCAAAAAACATCAACTCAGCTTTGATTACACTTTATGGCAAAACTGAACTCAGTTGTAACACGTGCAATATTGTGATCTGTACTGCACACACTAGCCACGTCTGTACCGAGCTCCGCAGTCGAGACATCTGTCTGTTCGTCATCGTGAGGTACATCACTAGATGTACTATGGCATATCAGTAGGGCCGGACTGTCCCGAGTCGTCCGCGTGGGATGGGCTCCGCATAGCTGTGCCGGAACTTTGTGGGCTGGCGATCCGCCAGCTCGCGGAAGTCCCGGTACTCGCGGTCATAGTACCTGTCCCTATCTCTGTCGCCCTCGGGGTAAGCCACGCGCTGCTCGTCCAGCAGCCGGGAGCGACTGAAAGCGCGCTGCCGGTCCGTCCACTCCCGACGCCGCTCCTCCAGCACCGGCTCGATCTCGTCCTCGTCTATGCGCCGGTCCAGCTCCCGCCGCTCCCTGTACCGATCGAAATCGCGCTCCGGCTTCGGCTCGATCCTGTTCAGGTAGTCCTCCGCGCCGTATTCGTACCGCTTCTCGTCCCGCTTGCGGCCTACGCGCGGCAACCTCTCTATCTCCCTGTGGCCGAGGTCCGCTGGGTCGACGTCTCGCACGCGCTCTATGTCCTTGCGCCGATCCGTGTCGCGGTGAGAGCGCTCGATATCCCGATGAGAACGGTCAGGTTCTCGTCGGGAGCTCAGCTCTCGATGGCGCTCCTGCCGCTCGTCCCGTCTCTCTTCCTCGGGGGAAGAAGTCGAGCGACTATTCCTTTCGAGCATGCTCCTCCTCATGGCCATATGCTGCTCCAGCTCCCTGTTGAATCTCTCCCTTTCCAGGTTCATGAACTTCTCCTTGGCGACGTTGAAACGGTCCTTCGGTGAGGTCTCGGCGAGTTTGAGACTGCCCTCGCTGGCACCGCGCTGCAGTTTGCCGAACCGTCGGTCGTCACCCCGGTCTATGCTCCGATTGGAGGGCTTGGCTTCGGGCACGTACCGCCGCCTGTAGCCGGTTCCATCCTCGAGGAATTTGTCGGGCTTCTCCTTAGTGCCGCGTTCGAGGGACTCGTGGCGGAAGCGGCGTTCGAAGGTGGCGTCGCGGAAGGGCGCAAGTTGGTCGCGGTAAGGCTCGACGGGCGGCAGGTAGTCGTCGTTGTAGGCACGATCGTAGCCGCGCGGGGAGAGCGCTCGGCGCGGGGGTGAGGCGGCACGAGGTGGCGACGCGGCGCGGCGCGGGGGAGACGCCTCGAATGCCTCGTGCATCATGTACGCCGTGCTCTCCGCCCAGTCCTCCTCTGAAAGTCGTAAAAAATATTTTTAAAAAGATACAAAATTTTAAAACAAGAAATTTGCAGCTTGACACATTAGATTTTCTGGCAAAAAATCCTCAAACTCAATCTCTTATTAACAATAACGGTATTAAAATGCTAAACAGCTTTTAAGGCAGTACATGACACGAAAAATCACATTTCACCGCCTACGCTAAATATTTGGCATAATCTGCTGATATATGATCCAATAACCTCTATAATTATGACTAACGTGTCTTTGGGAACAAGTTCTACTCGATTGTCTGTTCACTTTTACGTATAACGGGATATAGAGTCATCTTCGTGGACACATATAACGAGTCAACACGTTAAAAACGAAATCGACATAGAAAGGAACCTGTCACACTCCCACGCGACGCTCGTCATTATTGTCCACAACAGTTAAGTAGTTAGGGTGCGCTAACTATAAATAGCTAATATTGCAACTAACATCACATTCGAAGGGTCTAAAATATATTGTAAACAGATAAGTAGCTAATCCCATTCTTTCTTTTCTATTTCTTAATTTCATCAGCAATCATATTATAATAAGTTCATGGATATTGTATTGTCAAATTAAATGTGGCAATGTGTGTATATATCTTTCAGAAACCAAAAGAGTGGTAGGTAGAGACTATGGACGTCGTTTTGATGCGGTCCTGACAAACTTCTCTGGCGGTCCTTGGGGTCTGAATGTCTACATTCATACATCTTCACTTACATACGTAAAATAATCTTACTTCTTACTAATATTATAAATGCGAACGTTTAGATGGATGGATGTTTGTTTGAAGGTATCTCCGGAACGGCTCAACGGATTCTAATGAAATATTGCACACATGTAGATCATAGTCTGGAAGAACACTTTATTAAGTTTTTTTAATTCCGCACGGACGAAGTCACGGACGACAACTAAAAATAATAAAAATAAAACTCTCGCTTAATATTCAGCTTGTTACTAAGGTAGCGGCTTTATATTTAAAATGCAAGCCTGAGATTTAGGTTTCGCGATTCTTTTGGTTTCATTATATTCTGTTGAAACTAATTCCCTGTGCGCACCATTAAAATAATTAACATTTTTCTTCTATTGTCTGCAGTAACAATAACACAAAGAATACTGTTTAAAAAACCTACAGATAACAAAGTAGTTCATCTCAAAATACAATTGTATCAAATGTTTTCAAGGACAAAAATAAAATTTGCATATGATAAAATACAATCAAGCTATTTTAAAACAATTTGGGCCAATCGTCTGCGCAGAATCAAAATACAAATTAGTAAAGTGTTCTTCCAGACTATGCTCTACATCTGTGCCATATTCATCAAGATCCGTTAAGCTGTGCTGGAGATACCTTCTAACAAACATCCATCCATCTTATTAGCATTTATAATATTAGTAAGAAGTACGATAACTTTACTTGAAGTGTCCAGAGACCATGAGGTAATAAGTCGGGTCATGACCGCGATGATGCCATCACTCGCATCCTATTCGGTTTTGTTTTTAAAATAAAAATAAACATAGCTTAGATCATTTCAAAGGTAAACTTGCATTTCAATAGACAATGTTGTTTACAGTACAGAATAACAAAGACGTTTTGGTTTTTATATAAATATTTGTTCTTGTAGAAGAGAACTTAACAAAAATACAAACATCATTTGTCTTTCAAATTCAAATTGTTTGATTAAATCAATCATTTGTAGGCATTTGCTCTATTTTCTTCTTTTTTTATATAATAAAGTGGCAAACGAGCAAGCGGCAACCTAAAATTGCTGAAATAGCCATGTGACCGTTGCCCATAGACATACGCAATTGCATATGCGTTGCCTACTTTTAATCGACGGAGGAGAAAGAAAATATTTTCCCTTCCTATGCATCCTCTCATCCGGAAAGTCCACTTTCACTTCCCATCCATTCCTTATAAGAAAAACGGTGGCAAGGGAAAGAGGACTAAATTAGGCCTCGGGACGCACACTCATCAGACTGCACGCGGAATTGCTTCCACTTCATGTCTGTCACCGGGCGAGCCGGGCAATTCGTGCGAAGTGTTAAAGCAGGCTCTACCATTGTTAAAATTCTTCTATTTGCTTCTTCTAAAATTTATAAATTATATTTAATTTATAAATTTTAAGGTATATTTACCTAATGTTTATTACTTTATATATTAAAGATAAATCGCGAACATACATTCTTGTGTACAAGGTTCTAGAACCCTTCTCTTTTGTTTCTTACGAGTACCAATCTTCTATCATAAAAGCGAATGTTTCGATGGATGTTTTTTACAACTTAGCGGAACTTGATGAAATTTATTTATTATGTTTAATACTTTAGCTTTCTAATATAAATAAGTTCATTGTAAATAAAGGTCGTGCTACACATTGTTTTTTTTTATAACAGAAGGGGGCAAACGAGCAGCGAGAACACCGAGGTGTTCAACGACGCCCATGGACATCAGCAATACCAGAGGAACTGCAGATGCGTTGCCGGCCTTTGAGATGGTGATAAGCTCGCTTCTTGAAGGACCCTAAGTCGTAGCGGTTTGGAAATACCAATAATAAATGGTACTAACAATACACCCACAAACACCGTATCAAGCATTAATTGTAGAAAATATACTAACCACTAGTGCTATGGTTATCGTGTTGTCTGGCGTAATCATTCCTCTCAGGTGAGGGCGCGAGATCACTGCCGATACCAGAACTGCCTCCCGACGACTCCAGCTTACGTCTCGCGTTTACTCCAACTATGTTCTGATTGAGGCAACGCCGTGTGTCTATATTACTGAGGTTGCCTTTCTGACGATGCACCGTGTCGTAGTCTCTAGGTGGAAGTAGGATTGGACTTTTGCCTGGAATGTAGAAATGCGAATTTTATAATTGATTTTTTTTTATATCATAAGGTGGCAAACGAGCGACGGCCACCTGAAATCACTGAAATAGCGAAGTGACCGATGCCCATAGACATACGCAATTGCATATGCGTTGCCTACCTTTAATCGACGGAGGAAAGGATACACAGAATGAAAACATTCCCCTTCCATGCATCCTCTCATCCGGAAATTCCACTTCCACTTCCCATCCTTTCCTTATGAGAAAAAGAGTGGGAAGGGAAAGTGGACTAAATTAGGCCTCCGGGACGCACACTCATCAGACGAAACGCGGAATTGCTTCCACTTGACGCCTGTCTTCTGTGTGGTCGTGGTATTTCACCGGGCGAGCTGGGCCAATCGTGCGAAGATGTTAAAGCGGACTCTACCACTGTTTAATAATAAATAATTAATAATGTATTAAATTGCTATTGCTTCAAGCTAGGATAGCTTGCTTTTTGATATGTTTTAAATTGAGATGTACTACAATATATAGATATAATTAGCTGTAAAATATCATAAATATAAGGACTTTTAATGTATTGATTTTTCACTAGAGCTCGGATGGAATAGCAAGCTGTAATCATTTTAAAATAGTTAAGCGTATAAAGTTAACAAAAATGTCATTTTGAAATAATAATATATATTATGGCAGAAAATAGAAAAAAATATGGAAGATTTTAAAGTAAGCCAATTGTAATTTAAATAAAAAAAGCGAGGCAATAAATTGGTGAATTACTATACAAAATATAATAATATATAAAAAACTACAAACCAATAAAAGTGCAATTAGCAAAGCTACACTACTCAAATTATAAAATTCAACTGACCTAGACCCTTTTTACCTGTAGACAATTTCTGTTTCAATTCGGCTGCTAAACTGTCGTATAGATTCGCCACACATCGTTCCTCGTTACTCCCGGAGTCTGATTCTCTGGATACTTCGCTACCAAGAGAGGAGTCTGGAGGCTTCTTTGAAGGGAGAGCTCCGCGCATTTGTAATTTCCTTTCGATATCTGCAAACTTCTTCTGGTTCTCTGGTCTCTCTATTAAGGCTTGTAGATGCGTGTACAACATCTCAGCTGTATGATCCGAATCGCATCTGTTGAAAAAATATTATTTTTACTAATATTATAAATGCGAATGTTTAGATGGATGGAAGGATGGATGGATGTTTGTTAGAAGGTATCTGCGGAACGGCTGCATGAATCTTGCTGAAATTTGGCATAAATAGTCTGGAAGAACACATTGCCTTCTGATTACAGTAAGTTTTTTTTAATTCTATGCGGACGAAGTCACACACGACAGCTATTTGTTAAAAATCTTGTATGACCACTGATATTTAAAGATTTTGATGTCGATAACGTGTTTAAAATATTCCATTTTAATTATTATTAGGCATTCGTTTGCTTTTAGCAAATGTTTTTAAAATTATATTTTAATTTGACGAAGTTTTCGGTCACGATTTTATGTTCGTCGTATTTTTTTTAGTTCTTTTGTGAACAGGATTTTCTGCTTGTGACTAAATTACATTTATTTCAATTTTATTGATTACGTTAATGTTCAATTTGAAAGATAAAATTGATTATACGAATACAATTATCCGGAACGGAAATTATCAGTTTAAGTTTAAAAGACTTTATTGACTCAAAATTTAGTCTAAACTATAAGTTACGATTTAAATTCAATTTTAGTTTGATTCCACTAATATACCTTTTCAACTAACGATTTTGAGGTCGAATTTCTTTGTGGTCTAAACATTTTTTTTAATATTAAACCTTAACAAAAGAGACATCACATAGACCATGTACACATATAAGTAAACATATAATAAATATAACATAAGGATATACATATACGTTTTATGTTCGTGTCAGGCTCCGCATGGCGCGGCATTGTGCCAGAGAATGTCAGAGTTGAAAGATTCGCAACAAGGCCACTTGTCTCCGTGTTTACCGAGACGCTTCGTTTGCTTTGCCATCTTCAATATCCTTAATAACGATTTAAATTAAATACCGGTATGTCTCGTTTAAGTATTGTTCACTGACAAACTTATGGGTACGGATATCCAATCACGTGGTTAGCGGTTAGAATCCAATTCGATGTCTTAAACTTAGAACATAGTCAAAATGATTATATTATGAATCTTTGGAAATCTTACTAATATTATAAACGCGAATGTTTTGTTCGATGGATATTTGAAGGTATCTCTAGAAAGGCTAAACGGATCTCGTTAAAATTTGGCAAGTATATAGAACACAGTCTGGAAGAACACATAGGTTACTAATGATGTTTTTATTATTCGTTGAGTCGCTGGCGACCGCTAGTTTTCAAATAATCTGTTAAAATCAATTGGCAAGCGATTGTATCGTTAGATTAAAAACCAATATTGTAATACCATTACCGGTATTAGTCAATTTATATCTAGTTTTAACGGATGTGACGTAACGGTTAGGGACTTGTCACATAACTCGGACAACTAATGTATCATTTGCATTACGTGACATTTGTGTATTATTAAGTAATTATGTAATTGTTATTACACTATTTCGTAAAGTAAATAAGTAGATGTGATGTGTAATAACGGTTTCCCAATAACTTAATCCAATAACATAAGTTGGCTAAGTTTATCCAAAAATAACGAGAAAGACAATTATAATTCCCCTCTTGGTATGTTTTTTTTAAATATTAGCAGATAAAAATTTAAAAAATCTAAAAAAGATAGAAGATTTAATCCTTTCAATTACAACACAATTAGCAAAAGCAGTGTTAGATTTAGAGGTATGATGACCCTTAAACAACGACAAGTAGGTAACAACCGTAGGTTTTTGAGACTAAACTACTATTATCTCTGTTTGCCAAAGACAATAATAGAGATGACGATATGTTTTATACAGAGATTTTGGTATCAGAAACCCACGGTAAGTTCGTTTACCCATTTTATAAATACACCTTATAACATGGGCGTTAGTTGACAATTTCAAATTAATTAACACACGAGAGGTATAATTTAAAGTTACATAGAGACGTGTAATTTATATCAGTGTAACGTAAAAACCAATCTTTGAACAAGCTCTATATCATCATCATCAGCTAACTGTACGTTCCCACCGAGGGGCTCGGAGCCTACCCTAAGTTAAGGGTGATTAGGCCATAGTCAACCACGCTGGCCAATTGCGGGTTGGTTGACTTCACACATATCTTTGAATTTCTTCTCAGATATGTGCATGTTGCATCACGATGTTTTCCTTCACCGTAAGAACGTTGGATAAATGTACATATGTAAATCGGAAATAGAAAAACACATTGGTACATGGCGGGATTCGAACCCAGGACCTGCAGATTGCAAGTCAAGTGCTTGACCACTGAGCCACCGAAGCTCTATATGTTACATAGCAATTATTTGTAATAAACTATGTTGTATGTAATCTTTTCACACGCAATATGATAAGTAAAATTATGATTATTATTACGTGATATTATCACAGAAACTAGAGCGTACGTGGCTCAGGGGTTAAGCAGTTGACTTGTAATCTTTAAGTCTTGGGTTTGTATCCCGCCATGTACCAATATCTTTATCCGATTTACTTTAAACGACTACGAGACTCTCAGTGATATAGTGAGCTGATGATGATTACAAGAACGAATATTATTTAATAATCTGTTTAACAATCATTTAAACAATTGAAAAAATTACAATTTACTGTCAAAGATAGAATATTAGCTTTATGATTGTTCTATCTTTTATAGTTCATTATGTCTATATAACGTCTATGTTAGAGATTTTATAGACGAATTCAGACGATTTTTTTAACTGTTAAGGAACGTCAAATTATCTATTCAGTGTATTTTTTGCTTACGTGTAAATAATATTTTACAAAGATTTTGTTACATGTACTCCACCAATATTTTTTGAAACTTTCTTAGACTTTCATCAACTAACTACTAAATATTTAAAATTGTTTATTGTTAATATTAAATTAAAATAATTTGTATAGACTTTCTAGTCTATCAAGTTATTTGAATGACTGGAACATTACTTTAGAATTCTGTCAGATAATTGAAAATTACTATGCTTTAACGTACATGTGAAAAGATTTGATTCTTATCGTTCCTTTGCATATAGTTGTATTTACATGAAAGCTAGCGAGAAAGCTTTACTTTCTACATGACTTGTGAAGTCTAATTTATTATGCTTCTACCTATCATTAATTATTTATATTCTGTCCTTCGTTAAATGATTTTGCTTTCTAATTAACGTAATTATACGGTGTACGTCAAATCGTTAAATTTATACTTAATTAATAGCGATTCAAGAGCTAATTATTAGATATATTATTAAAATTCTGCGGTTAATTAACTTAAAATTAATTAGAAACAATTTTATATATGTTTTATGTTGCTTATGTCTTATAGGAATTAATTGAAATAGGAACAAAAAGTTGAAGCTATAGCCCCTGTTAAAAATTTCATGATAAGATGCATAAATTAAAATTTGCTATTTGAAAAATAATTTGCAAAATATTTTAACCATAATCAATTCGTACATTGGAATAACCTATAGGTTATAACAGAAGAAATTTATTTTGTAATTCCGTTACACCAAACACTATAAAATAAAAATTTACAAATTTTATAATTATCATAAAACTATTCGTATAAATTTTAGCACCTAAACGTGTTTTATAGCATAAGATAATTTGATACAATCTTCTACAAACCTGTCGACATAATGGAGAAAGTTTTCTGTTTTAACTGTCAGTCCGCCATGTTTAAACAACTGTCAAAAACGGATCTCACAGAACCCGCGAAATACTACGGGTGTTTTATAAGTACGAGGTGAAAGGCCGGTTATATTGCGTTGTAAACAGCTGATGTATGCAAGAATAGTCACGATAAAGAACCTTTTATGGTTCAACTAACCATAATAACTGTTTTATTTCTGTTACTTATATAAATATGTTCATAATTCGTCTTTAAATCGGTAGAATGTTTAAAATATATCCATGGATGTAAATTTCTTTAAATTTGTGCTATTATTGTTTTTAAAAGTTGGGACAAAAGGATTTAGATTTTTCAATTAAGAATAGCGCCATCTAGTTAAAAATTAAATAACATTTTAAGGTTTAAATGGTCGTTGTTCAAAAAATATCTATTTTACTGTTAAAAGAACGATGAAATGAACCTTCTATATGAAAGAAAAATATAAAAAAAGATAAAAAAACCTCGATTAAACTTGGCATAGATATAAAACATAGTCTGGAAGGCGACTTATTAAGTTAGTTTTTAATTCCACACGAATTCGTGGGCAAGAGCTAGTTCATTGAATAAAATGTTATATTGTCAAAAAATACAAAATGACATTGTATTTGTGTTCAACAGCTTGCACTTTCACTGTATTGTAACAATATAACGTAACAATTTCACTGTCGTTCGCATTGACATTGTCCTTTTGCTGGAAAACAACAAGATGTTTTTATCTTTGGCAATAAGTGGAAAGTTTAATAAATCTTAACTTTTTGTTAAAACACTTAAGTTTACTGTTACTAAAAGGCTCAATTACATTATACTGGTAACCAATATGATGGAATAATTATTAACATAAGTGGAAGAAATTAGACAGAATCAGAATAATCATGTAAATTTTCGATATCGGAATGCTATCAGTGCCGTTAGGATATCTATAACCCGGTCAAGTTTATAAACTAATAGCTGTCGCCCGCGACCCCGTCTACAGACTATGTTATACATCTGTTCCAAATTTCATAAGTTCCTTTAAGCCGGTCCGGAGATACCTACAAACTAACATTCATCCATCCAACCATCTAAACATTCGCCTTTATAATATTAGCATGATAATAAGACTTGTCTTGCTATCATAGACACTCGTTAGTCGCTATTTTGATTGAAAGAAAGAGATTTAAAATATATCTCTGATAATTACAAACATAAAACCGTAGGTTTTTAAGACCGAAATCCTTGTTTAAAATTGTCACCTAACGTTTTGTCAAAGATGAAAGGACAGGGATGACAATATGTTTTATACAAAGATTTTAGTGTTAGAAACCCACGGTTAGTCTAGCTATTAGTAAAGTACAATTAAAAATCAGTTCATTACTTTATTATGACATTATTAGGTTGTTACAGACAAATCTAGAGACATATGAATTTGTAGATAGTTAGCCTTAGCTAGAGCGTCGGTGGCTCAGTGGTCAAGCACTTGACTTGCAATCTGCAGGTCCCGGGGTTGAATCCCGCCATGTATTAATGTGTTTTTCGATTTCCGATTTACATATGTACATTTATCCGACGTTCTTACGGTGAAGGAAAACATCGTGATGCAACATGCACATATCTGAGAAGAAATTCAAAGATATATGTGAAGTCAACCAACCCGCACTTGGCCAGCGTGGTTGACTATGGCCTAATCACCCTAAAGTTAGGGTAGGCTCCAAGCCCCTCGGTGGGGACGTATAGTGAGCTGATGATGATAGCGATAGCTAAATATCATAATACATTAAATCTAGGTCATAGTTATGGAGTACGAAAATGCCACTTTGGGTAACGGGCCTTGTCACAAATAGTTGTCGGGTCGGAGAGTAAGATGTCGCTACTTACCCGAGCTCGACTGATGCGCAACGTGATATGCCAACTTAGGGTTGCCATGCTTAAAAACTATGAAACTTTAATTTATTCTAGATCCATTTCTAATTTAATGCTATTTAATAGCTTTATATATGTTGAAGTTGCATTTATATATTCTTTTTTTTTTTAGAAAATATTAGCAGGTTTTTGTTAATATTTCTTATACCATTCCAAGTAAGCTTTAAGCTTGTGCTAGAATATGGTTTAAAACAATAGTCGAATAGCGGGATTTGATCCTCCGTTGTCGTGATCGGAAACCCGCACCCTTAACCATTAGGCTATTGACCCTTTAAAATTGGTTGAAATAGATTGAAAACAAAATTGTAAAAATAACGCTTGAAAAAGTAGGCAATAAAAGTAGACATTTCATAAATCTTGAAATAATTGAAGTTAAAGGATTCTCTAATATTCTTTTTTTATAATGGTATTATTTTGTTATTTCTACGAACACGTACAAGGGGTGGGTAGACCGCAAATGTAAGGTTTCGCACCGGAAACTACCTCGATTGATTCAAGTAAGTACTTTGTACAGAAAACTGGTTGAGTTCTCTATATCTAATAGACTATAGACCTTACTGGTTCAAAAAATAAGGTTCAAATTCGTATACTTAGGCTACCAATGATTATTTTTTTTATATTACTTTGAACACTACAAATAACATTCGTGTCCCTTCCTTAATAATTTAGTCTATATGAAACTATACGAGTAAATGGTGGATTTTAAAAAATGCTACTAGTGAAGACAAAATAGTACAGATATGTTTAACATGAGACTTAAAAAATATATTATAGTTATCTCTGTTTTTCTCAAAAAGAATAAGAGAGATAAGGATATGTTTATAAGTTATTCGACAGTGGAATGTCTTACATCATCATTGATGTATAAGGTATGAGATTACGTCACTCGGGTTTAATGAAATATAATACTGCGACCTTAATTTGATACGTTGTGCAGTTTTGTGAGACATTCACCTCCGGTCAACAGTTCACGGACCCGAGTTTGTTAAATTATTATTGCTATCTGTCACCCGAACTCCGTCTGAATTAAAAAAAAAAACATTTAATAACTATCCTACGTGTTCTTCCCGAATTTATTCTACATTTAACAGTGGTAGAGCCCGCTTTAACATCTTCGCACGAATTGGCCAGGCTCGACCCGAGAAATACCACACAGAAGACAGGCGTCAAGTGGAAGATATTCCGCGTTTCGTCTGATGAAGGTATGCATGGGAAGGGAAAAATTTTCTTTCTGTGCATCCTTTCCTTCGTCGATTAAAGGTAGGCAACTCATATGCAATTGCGTATATCTATGGGCAACGGTCACTTCGCTATTTCAGCGATTTCGGGTGACCTCTCGTTCGTTCCACCTTATGAGATAAAAAAAAGTTCATGACAAATTGTACTCAAATCCGTCGAGCCGTTCTGAAGATAAGTTCTAACAAACAAACATCCATCCATTTATCCATGCAAACATTCGAATTTATAATATTAGTAGGATAGTAAATTATATCGTATATATGCTTTATTTTTGGTCGTAAATAAAATTATTTATTTAAATGGAATATTTCCGAACGCAGTAAGTTCTGTTTTTATTTTCCCGCCGATTCGTAAATGTCACAGATAACATTAATATTATTCGGATACGCGTAAAATATTTGTAATAAAAATCAAAATAATTATAACTCTAAATTATATTTTTATTACGATACACTACCCAATTATTAACTACGGTATTTAAATAACGATGATTTACTGCCAACTCAGAATCAACACTCAAGGTGACCCTTGAAATATTAGTATGAATAATTTACACTAAGGACTACTAAGTGTGCTATAGCTTTTTTAGTGCAGTAACATCTCACTATTCGCGGGGTTTACGTTCCGAAAATTTACTGCTAACGAGAATAGCCAAATATCACAGCAAACCGCGAATGAGGGAATTGGTCATAATGTTTCTACTAATCCTACGTTGAACTTACCGTGGATTTTTAAGCCCTAACTCCTCGTTTGAAACATACTTTTATTGTTTTGTTAAAAATAATGACGGGGATAATAAAATTTCTTATACACAGATTTTGTTGTCAGAAGCTCACGGTTAGTGGCAAAAATAATTAAGAACGCTGTCAAATAAAATTGTTTTAGTGACAGTTACTTGAAGGTTATGTGAGATATAAAGTTTCTAGGTCATTAACCCGTTGTCAATGTTTATGCTTTGGGTATTTGGCGAGATGCCTATTCCAGCCGTAAGGTCGAGTTATAAATCAATCTGAACTTACCCAATCGACTACACGGCACGAATATCAAACGAAGGATAGATTTAGAAAAATACTTAGAAATACAATTGAAAAAAAATATACTAAAAAAACTTTTATCTTGTCGATATTGTTTTCTGAATTAAGATATTTTTATTAAATTACATTCTGTAATGTTGGATAAACGAAATAAAAAAATTGGCATTTCAAATTTGACTTTGACACATGACATTTCACATTTGACATTTGTTGCGAGGAATTTAAAAAAAAACTTTAGTATGGATAATCTGTAACATGACCATTATGATAACGTTATTTTTTTTGGAGGTTTAATGTATAATAAGCAGTGAAAATGTTATTTTTATTTAGAATCGTTAGCATAAATTCAAATATAAAAAGTTTTATCTTATGTTAAACAAATTAAATTGAAAAAGTGTGAACAACTTTACATGCATCATTAAGTGCCCATTTCCAAGTGTAGTTGCGCAATTGTCGCATTTAACTATTATTTTGTTTAACAGTACCACTGGAAATAAGACACGTGACTCCAGACTCTAATGTACGAGTATAAGCGTCTAATGTATAAGTGGAAATTGGGCTTAAATGCAACGATTTCGTTTTATATTTACACGTTTTTAAAGTCAGACGTAAGTATTACGAGTCGTGTAATGTCAGAGGCCGGCCGGGTGAACTTGGGGCAAGCGGGTTGGCTCAGTGTGGTGAAGAATATAAATATAGTTTTTATGCTAATAAAAACTTATACCAAAAACATATACAACTAGATTTTTAAAAGAAATTTTATAATAATACAAGGCAATGTACTAAACAAGTATCTTAGTAACTATTTACCTAAAATAAAGCGGTTTTCTTGTGGTATTTAAAATATTGTTCTCCAGTTAATTTAAATATATCGAATTTGAATCCTTTAAATAAATAAATCCACCATAACCATAGCCAATTTTGATTTTAGTTTATCACTGTTTGCTTTTTATTTATACTCTGTGTAGATACGTCAACAAAATTCCTTTATTCACGATTCGGTTATGCGTCGTTTCCTAATTCGAGGTCAAAAAAATGTAAGCAAATTACGTATTTACGCCAAAATATTTACTAATAGTTTCTGTATCCGCGGCATATTTTCAGAATATAACCTAGCGAATATAGAGATTCGAATTTTATAAAGTAACATTTCGAATAAACTACGTAACGAAATTAATTTTATATATGGTTGTATCTTTTTTTACATATGAAAGTGTTGAATATTTATTTCGTCTTAAACATAATTTACTACCGCCTACATTTGTAATGCGCGTGAGTCTGTCACACGTGATTAACGACTGTCTCAAGTCATATTTATAACTTTCTTATGTCACTTTCATTCATTTTTTACCTGCATGTAACATGATGTTAATAAACATTCATATTAAATTCTTTGAGGAATTTTTACTTCTTTAATTCGAGGTTTAAAACCTCTCCATACGTCCTGAGATGTGTTTTAAATATTTCCATTTTATTGTAACCATCTATAGCCTAAACCATTAAGCCGATTGTAACGAGTCAAGTGTTATTCGCTTCGTCTTCTTCCCCCGAGTGTCATAGTCTTTTGTTTTTTTAATTAACTTTTTTTGTGACTAAATAGTCACTGTTTCCTTTGAAGAGGCATTTATAGCTTTTGGAGAGGTATTTACAGGTTTAATTATTCAATATTGTTACTAACCTGTATGCATGCACGTGTACTGGACAGCCAGTGATGGGGTTGTATAATAGCAGAACGCAGGCAACTACATCGCCTTGTACCACAGCACTCGTAATGCTACCGTGAGGAATGAAGTGCTTGATCGTCTGTTGTTTGCCCTTCGCACTCACATTCTGGATTATCTTCAGACCTTTGTGCGATACCTGGGCAAAATAATTATTACGTCAACAAAAATAATAGATTCCAATGTTTGTTTTGTTTGTCAATGAGTAGCCAATGTTTGCCTTAACAGCATTTACTTAGGCATTACAACTTCACCAGGCTTTGTAGCCGCAGATGGCGCTTAGCCTTAGGTTACAACTTTTCAATGTTTACTTTAGTAGGGGAAGAAAGTCTCTTTCCAGATAGACTAAGACTAGTGAGTTAATAAATGATAATCTCCATTAAAAATTAACTTTAAATTTATCTTAAATATTTCTTACATAAATATAATTGTGTTTTAATAACTAGAGATGTAAATTAAAACAGAGAGGAATTAAAAAAAGGTAATCTCGAAGTTGCTATTTCATAATTGTATATGTATATATAAAAAAACAATTTCATACCTGTAGAGTTACTTTAAAAGGCTCCAAGTCTCTGGCTCTTTCCTCCAGCACTCGTATAGCTGGGAGCGCAAACTCCTCGCCCCGCAGCCCGCGCGACTCCTGTGCTCCCAGGAACCACACGTAGTACGAGGCCTTTTTTATATCCTTTTTCAATCTTAGCGCCATTGTTAGGCTCCTATGTCATTGTTGAATATCTGAAATAAAGGAAAAGGAAATTAGCATTTATTAAGATTTTTGTTTTTTCGACTTCATTAGTTAGAATCCTTTGGGGCGAATGCCGAGGAGACTTAAACGTTGATATTTTAATAAAACTAGTATTGTGCCGATACACCGGCACAGTATTGATTTTTCTTCCTAACAGTTTTTTTTTTTTATTGAAATGCATTACTTTAATTAACGTATCCATAGAGACGTATCTTCTTATAAATAGATCGAAAAAAGGGTTATTAGTTGTAGTTCTTTTACTTTCTTGCTTAGGAAGAACTTTGGAGTAAAAAAATAAGTCACCTAGGTGTGAACAAGCCGAGCATAAATACTTATCGTGGGCTTTCGACATCAAAATCTCTACATTATGCATATCTTCATCCCTGTCATTACTATGACAACACAGAGATAACAATATTTTTAAACGGAGATTTTGGACTAAGAAACCTACGGTAAATGAGGTTTAAAAGTAACTAAGTTTAATCGATTGTCGGCGTTTTAATATTCCTTACAAAGTATATAGCATTGCAGTTGTAATTTGTCTACAATATATATTATCGTACGTGATTTTATTACAAAGATGGGCAGTGTTACCCAGATATATAGATCTGTATGAGTTTGTATGTATGTGTGAGAAGATTTGTTTGTGTTTATGAATTCTCTCACGCGCGTTTTGCTTCAATCGTTCGCAAACCTTGACACCTTTTTTAATTTGCAAGCAAAGCACGGCGAAAGTTTTTCAATTTAGTTAATTTATATATCTTTGTCTCTCTTATTTTGTCTGGTAAAGCTGAGACAACAGTTTTTGTGTGGTTCAATTCTTAATTTGATTTAACGTCATCACTTTTTCACAATTTGCTGTTGTTTTTCAGCTTTGTAACTGGCATGCAATAAACAAAAACAAATAAAAAAGAAGTTAAGTGGTAAAACCGAACGCAATTCTTAATGCTAAATATAATGTACGTGATTCTATTATACAATAATTTAATTGCAAGACATTTTCGATCTTAAAATGAAAAAATAAGGTCTATTTTCCAGTACACTTATTATAAAATTTTATGAGAAAACATTCGTATTTCTTGTGATGCCTTCAAATTTAATTTGTCCAAATTGCATTTGGAAGTATTATTATAATATTTTTTTTCAACAGCGTGAATAGCTCATTGTCTAAACATATTATTCTTAAACATTTTATCCAAAAATATGAGAAATAAGATATTTTACTTTAATGTAAGTTAAGTTAAATTTAATATTTTAGTAAAATATTCGCTTGAAATACCTTTTGAGACACATCCGTATTTACTAATTTTTTGGCTACAAGTGTACAAAGCCAAATAATGTCAAGATGAACAGTTACAACACTTGATGAAACAAACATTTATGTTTTTGTGTCAAACAATTGGTCAAGTGTACTATAAATATGTTTAAACTAATAAACTGAATAGCTGTGGGTTTCTGACACCAAAATTCTCATTTAAAACATATTGTTATCTCTACTTCATCAAAGATAGGATGACAATATGATTTATATACAGATGTCAGTTTTAGAAACCAATGATAAAACAGACATCGGATAAAACCTCACTGTCTCACTAAATTTTAAGTGGTCTCCTGTATAGTTTGAGAAATCTCTAAATATCTCCCTTCATTACTAATTAACCACCCTGTATATAATTAAAATTAATAAACATAGCTATTAATGTTATCTTATATGTCGGTATTAATTTGTGTTTATACAATACGTCATTGTATTTTTTTTTCAAATAATTGTCAATGTAACCACAGTTTAAAAACAATAGGAAGGCGTTTTTTATCAACGTTGCCAACAGATAGTTATAAAGATTTATACGTTTTGTTTCACACGGTGCGTTCTTTAATTGATTGGTGTACTATTCATACAATACTAGGATTTATGTACAGTCAGCTACAGAAATATCTAAGTTACAAATTTTAAAAAATCTTTTATACGCCTTCGGTTTAAAGAATTGTACATACGTATCTCTATATGCTTCCCATCATGAATACAAATTCACGAATACCTATTTTTGAAGACATGTACAAGTTTCTAATGTTATGTAAATGTGTACATATTTTTGCAGCTGACTGTACGTCTTGAAGAACGTCGATTTATGACAATGTGGTAACGATCAAGAAAGAGCAAGTGCTCTTAGGTCGACTATTGGGAAGTATTTTTAATAAGAAAAGTAACCGAAAGAGCGGTTGGAACACCGAGGTGATAGACGTCCGTGGACAATCACAATACTAGAGGAACTGCAGATACGTTGACAGCCTATAAGAATTATTTAATTAAGATTATTTATCAGGTTCATTACTTCTTAAGGTATTTGATCTAAATCATCTCATACGTCAACTTCTTCAGAAAAGTGTTCAAAACGTATACTATTATATTTTTCTGTCAAATACGAATGATAACTATTTTTTCTAATGATTATTTTTGACAATAGAATTAGAAATTGACCCACATAATTTTCACATACGTAAACAATGAATAGAAAATGTGAGCTACATAATAAATTATGACAATTGTATGAAGATTTTTTGTTGAACAATAACTAAATAATTAACAATTATTGTTAACGACAACTTAGAACCACTCTCGGCTTAACAATGCAACTTGAATAGAGAAATAAAAGCGATTTGCAACTAAATTAGGTAACACGGTTAAAATATTCTCATATGCTTAGCTTTATAATTATTTTTATCTATGCATGAAGATGTTTAAATGTGTTCTAAATTCAAACTTATTGTTTTTTTTTAATTAATGACTATATTAGATTTATGACGGTCAATTTAATTCGAACAAACGATTTCAAATAACGAATATTTCTTTACAGAAAATGGTCGTCCTATATTGTCAATTCTTACATCGGTTTTAACATCGTAGTCAAGTAAATTGCACGATCAAGGTCAAACTGGCAGGTAGAGTTAGCAAAAAACGCATCAACAACGGTATATTCGGTCAGTTGTTTTAAAATTCGCTACCGCAAGCCTGGGGGCAATGTCCGCCATTACGCTGACAGAAGCCAATTTTGCATCAAGTTTCCACTGCCCAGAAATGTATAAGACATATTGTTATCCTTCTTTTTTGATAGGGAATGAAAGGGATGGACATGTTTTATTGTACGTTTCTACAAGTCTAAAGGTTCATGTACACATAATCCGGAATCGTACGAACTGTTTTATCCGGCGATGACGTCAGTACCGGTATAGCTCTCTCATATATTCCCATACGTTTGTCTCGCTCTGAAGAGCCTGAGTTTTGTTCGTACGATTCCGACTTACGTGTAAATGAACCTTTATAGTTACACCATACTAGTCTGTAGTACACTTTAAGACTCGTGTTGGTACTATACAAAACACGTTATCACCTTCGTTCGTTTATGGCTACGCTTTAATCTTAATTCATCTAGTCACAAGACTTGTTCGCAATCTCGCAAAGTTAAACAGTAAATAGTATCATGTTTTTCTTCCTAACTGCAAACTTAACAAGTGGATTTCCACACCGTCGTATATTTTCATCGAAAATGAAGGGTAAAGACATAACAGATTTTAAAATGCATTTTATAGAATTGGTTCTATCTTCCGAATGACAAAAGTCGAGATTTTTAGTTAAACTATTTTAGTAAACCTGCGTATTAACCTACCAACAATAACGTTTTGAAATAACATCAAGAACTATGTCTGTCTTAGTAACCTTTTATAAATGAACCGACATTTGATGATCTCTTGACATAGTTCATAGAACAAAGGCATCTAATATTCGCAGACCTAATTTCCTAGATATTAACAATCAATATGCGTTTGAATTATATGGTATGAGAATTGTATTTGATAGCAATTGATAATAAAAAAAAAACTTAAGATTGTACAGAGGAATTACACCGGCCGTTGCTTTGAAGTCTGAAGTTATCTCCAGAACAGCTCAACGGATCAATATGAAATTTGGAACATAGTTCGGAGGAACATATATTTATTAAGTTTTTTTTAATTCCGCGCGGACGTAGTTATTAGTTCATATTTAAACTACATTTTAATATGTTTCGATCTTAATGATTTCTTAAGTAGTCTTTAAGTTAAACTATGAATTTTGTATAACAAACTCCTCTACTTATGCAAAATTTTTAAAATGTCCGAAATCATACACTTCGCGTTTTAATTATAGTTACCTGAAATATGCGTAACAGATGTATATTCGTTTAGCCGGTGTTTTAGTATAGAGGTCATAATGATACAAGATTCAAGCGCAGTAAAAACTAATAATCGTAAAATTGCGGCGGTATACGCGACCTGTGTACACCGTTACACGCAGACAGACCGTTAACGTCGTAGTCAACTGTTATGTAATGATACTAAAACTCGTATTAGTAACATTAATATACTGTCTAGATTTGCAATATGTCTATATCTCAGCTTTTAGACGATATTGGTCAGAATTCTTTGGCGCGAATAGCGCGCTTTCGTTACCAAGTCTAGTGTCAGATTGATCAGTGAGGAAATAAACGTTGACATTCCAATAAAGCTAGTGTTGTGACGATACACCGGCACAGTGTCAGATTTTCTTCCTAACTCAGATATAATTAATTTTGGAACACGCTGTACATATGTTACAACCGAGGAGCTCCGCGCCAAATGAGAAATTCAAAGATACGTGTGAAGTCAACCAAACCGCGCTTGCACAGCGTGGTTGACTATGGCCTAATCGCCCTTAACTTACGGTAGGCTCCCAGACCTTCGGTGGGGACTTATAGTGAGCTAATGATGATGATGATGATGATTAAATCGTTTTAAATATATTTTAAATATTCATAAACACAAATATTACTTAAACGGGGCGTGAAGCTAATAACAAAAAAATATATTAGTGATCGTTACATGTCAGTACTAACTTATAATTTCCATACAATGTCCCATCCTCTTTATATTCAAGGCTCAATAGACTAGTTATAATAATCAGTGTTGCCACACACGATGGTTAAATAACAATACATTTAATATAAAACTCAATGATTCTACGTTTATCCTATATTATGTTACCTTGTATCCATACAAATAGCCCATTGTTCGAAGCAATACGCCTTAAATAAATGATGTTTAAGATAAGACTTATCAAATACTTACATAGTTTATTTCTCTTTCTAAATCTACAGTTTTAATAGTTATTGTAATTCATGAAAAAGTTTTTAATATAATTAAACTATCACTAATTTTTACTTATAAATAATATTATCGTTACTAATATTATAAATACGAATGTTTAGATGGATGGATGGATGTTTGTTTGAAAGTATTTCTGGAACGGCTTAATCTATCTCGCTTAAAATTGGCATATATGTCGAACATAGTCTGGAAGAACACATAGGCTACTAATTAATTAATTTAATTCCGCACAGACGGAGTTGCGGGGGACAGCTAGTCGAGTTTATAAAATGTAGAAAACTTATCTCACACATCATTAAAAATGAACACATCATTACACTTTTAATTTGCTTATTAATGATTCAAATGTGTTAATGATTTAAGTCACGGCAAAGTAATAACGCTAAACGTTAATAAGTCGTTAGCCACAGCCGAGCGCGTTGATGTTTTTTGTACGTACGAAATGAAAGTCGGAAACTAGTGGAAAATTTGTGTAATTAATTAGCTAATTTTACATCATGTAGCGATGTATTTAATTGGATTTAATAGTTTTAATTATTGAATTTTTTTCTTGATCAACTAATCTTTCCTTGTAGTGTTAATTCATGAAAAAAATATTGATTTTTAAAAAATTATAATCATGAGTGTAATCCACAATTTAAAATAATTGAAACACTATGAAATATTCAATTATTTCAATATAGCTGACGCCCGCGACTTCTTACGCGTTAATGAAAAATAAAACTTAATTAGTAGCCTAACTTTCCTTCCAGATGATATCCTACATCTGTTCTTAATTTCTGTAAGACCCATGTGGCCGTTCTGGATAAACTTCAAACAAATATCAATACTTCCATCCATTTAAATATTCACATTTATAATATTAGGTAGGTAGACCCAAACATGTATTATTATTGGGCGCGGGCGTCGTAAGTTTCAAAATGTTTTACAGGAAATTTCATTACTCCGCAAAAAAAATTGTCGATTAATGATAAATTTAATGATTACAATATTTTTTTTCAGTAGAAGCAAAAAACAACAAACATTACTAATCACTATTAACTTAGTATTAACTTGTACTGTTTGTACATAAATAAGGTTGTCAAGGTAAACTTAGTTACATTAGTAAGATGTATTTTAATTATGTTACAATTTCCAATGTATGCTAACATTTTGCTGTATTCGTGTCAAGTTTGCGAAAGTCAGTGCGCGTTAGCGACCATTAAAGGGTCACTGCCACATATGGGTCGTACCCGTTAGGTCGCTAAGGTATCGAAGGTGAACGCATAGACTCAGGAAGACTACGAACAAATGAATGGTTTTATTATAGACTAACTGTTGCCCGCGATTCCGTCCGCGCAGAATTAAAAAAAAACTTAATTTGGGGGTTATGTGTTCTTCCAGACTATGTTCTACATCTGTCGCAAATTTCATAAAGACCGATGATTCCGATGAGCCGTTCCGGAGGTACCTTCAAATAAACATCCGTTCCTCCATCCATCTAAACATTCGCATTTATAATATTAGTAATATTAAATAAAACAAGTATATTCCTTTGAAACTTACAGAATAGGAATCGAATGATACATTTCTTTTAAAAATCAAGGAAAATGAATTAGATTAAAATCAAAATGCGAATGAATAAAGATCGGAATAGTTAAAACAATTTTACTTAAACGTACCTCTCTTTCGTACACTTAACAATTTAAAAAAAGTAAACGTTGAATCGTTTTCTGAGACCAAAATCTCCAAAACTATATCGTCATCCTTCTCATTATCTTTGACAAAACAAAGATAACAATATGTTTAGCGGACATTTTGATCTCAGAGACCGATTTTAACACCGATATAAAATGTAATGACGTAACAACGGAAGTGCGTGACGTCACAACTCTGTAGGTTCACTTTCATCTCACACAACTTGCATACGTTGATATTGATTTAGAAGCGAAAGTTCACACTATAAACTCTACATTTATGTAAGCTTTATACATTGATTTTTTTATGCGAGTAAATCCTCGTCATATATTTTATACAATGAAAAATCTTTGATAATCTTACTAATATTATAAAGACGAAAGTTTGGATGGATGGATGTTTATTACAAGTTATCTCCGTAACAGCTTAACGGTTCTTGATGAAAATTGGCAACATAGAACATAGTCTGGAAGAACACGTAGGCTATTCTTGAAGTTTTTTTTTTTAAATTTTGCTCAGACGAAGTCTCAGCTAGAATGAAAATAAATTATCAACATATTCTTATATGACAACTATCAGTTGGTCACAATTTTTTTCAGATAAAAAATAGAGAGAGACATAGAGTTCTTCTATTAGATACCAAATATTACTCTTTATTCTATAATAACAGGTAAAGTTTTACCATATTAAAGTAAACACGTTTTTATATAATTAAGATAAAGTAGTGTTATTTCAAATAATTCAGTTTGTTTACAACAAATTACAAGAATAAATTACATCGTGTACGAGAGAAATGGCTTACTGCAATCAAAAGATTCCATTAAACGATGTTATCTCGGGGTTCAATGACCGTTGATAAGCCTACATTAACACAAACATGTTGTGTGCTAATGAAAGATTGGAACAAAACAGGTTCAGAAGCTCATAGAAATCTTACTGGTTAATAATTTCTTATTACTGGCTATTTGTTAGCTCAATTAAGTGTGAAATTTAACCTAATTTCTATTTTAATATAGCTTTGAGATCTACACTAAGCAGCGACTCAAAGTATACACTTTCCAAACATGATTTTAATTCGATTATGATAAGGCATTTTGTTTTTATGTAGAGAAATCTAGTAACAATCTTCTAGAATAAACTATAGTTAAACTTAAAATCTGGCCAGAAGATGCCTAGGATTTGTCGGAGACAGCGATTGATGAAGACTTGGAGCCGCTGCGTTGTAGCTTTTGTCACCTTCTAGATTACGAATATTTTGGTCTTCACTCGGCAATGGAGCTGTCATGGCCCGAGACCAAACGCAGATTCCAAGATAGAGCGAACTGGCGGCGCACTATGGACACCCTTTACCCCACTACGGGAACATAAGACTTTAAGTCAAGTAAGTCAAACTTAAAATATTTTTTCTTGTATAACGTGGTATTCAAAATGCGATTACATTTCATACAATATTTACATAACCTAATAAATTAAAATATGATAAAGATTTTCGACTTAATACAGTCACAGCTAGATAAAAAAGAGGCTAAAGGACGGTATCTTCTTGCTTTTCTTACCATAGTTTCTCGGTTATGGCAGTCATCCCTCAGGACCGGATTGACTGTTACTTATAGAGGTTTCTCCGTAATCTAATTCTCAGTTATTCAGGTTTGACTATCTAACTAATATCATAAATGCGAATGTTTAGATGGATGGATGTTTGTTTAAAGGTATCTCCAGAACGGATCAACGGATCTCGATGAAATTTGGCACAGAAGTAGGACAGAGTCTGGATGAACACAGAGGCTACTAATTGCTTTTTTTTTTTAATTCCGCACGGACGGAGTTGCGGGCGACAGCTAGTATTACATTAGTACAAAGATTAAATTAAGAATTAATTTAAAACTTTTACACTTCTTTTTTGACTTTATTCTGAGATTTCTTTAATTTTGCAAGAGCACAATTATGCACGTACTGTAGTTATTTACATCAAGATAGCAATTAGTCCAAGGTCCAGTACTGTGTGATACAAACTGCTTATAAGATTGTGCCGAAAGAGTAACAATTCTTATTACAATGTTCTTGAAATAATAACAAAGAGTTAGGCAATAGTTTGAGTAATTTTAATTACTTCAATTGCTACTTATTATGTATCAGACTTCAAATCTTTTAAAAAAAAAAGAAAATTGCAATTTTTCGTTATGGAAAGTTACACAGTCCCAGAGTGGCTTCCTTTTTGCCGATTGGCGACCGAGTGAGGAGAGCCAATGGCGATTTCTGGGGGGATTCGTGCGTTCCCGCAGTCTTTGTGTCAAGACATACTTGCACGGCTTATCTACCTGTGTTATTGGGTTATTATAGCATTGCTTCGCTCAACTTCCTCCATCCATATGACCAAGAAATATATACTCATTGCGGCACTTTTGTTGAGAACATTCTGTTCCATTGATGATTTGTCGATAAAGACAAAAGATCATATCATATAATCTATGTATTTAATCAAAGTAGGAAATCTCGTGTAGTTTCTACAAAAACTTGGAAATCAAAATCAAACTTTACGTTAAATACTTCTTTACTGCAACCATAAAGTTAATAAAAAAAATTGAATTGCTACAACCACCTGCTTAACAAAAACTTATTAAAAAAGTTACAACAAAATAAATAACTGTCGAAGAAAAACTATTCAGTGAAAGTTGTCGATTGTGTTCAGATTTTGTGACATAAATATGTTCATCAACTTATTATTTTCCCTTTAACAATGACGCTATTATTCGCAACTTTAACTCGTTAGGCGCACGTTAACAGCGGGTTACTGATGAAATACGTTTACAAATATAGTTTGTTCAGCTTTTTATATAGAAAATGAAAGCGACAACAATATGTTTTTGTACAAATGTTTCGTCAGTGGAAACTAATAGTATTTTAAATATTGTTGAATGAACTTTGATGTTTTAAATTAGTATAATGAATGGGGAAAGTTTTAAATGAATTCCTTAATCGCTTCATTACTTTCTTCGAGTCATTTCGTGATAACTTTAGGGTACCGTTTGATTTAATTATAAATTAACATAATAGAGACTCTTCATTTATATGCTTATACTAGTTGTTACCCGCGATTCCGTTCTCGCAGAATTAAAAAATACTTAATAACTGCCCTATCTGTTCTTTCAGAATATGTTCTACATCTGTGCCTAATTTCAGAGAGATCTCTGCAGTTGTTCTGTAGATATCTTCTAATAAACATCCATCTATCTAAACATTCGCATTTATAATCTTAAGTATGATTAAATTAGAGTGCAATCTGTATTATGATTTTACGCTTCTTTATTTTAAACAAAAGAAAGTATAGATAATATTTGTATGTTCAAAACATTCATTAATCACATGTTATTTTACAATTTTGTTTAATTTAACATCTTAAAAAATTAACTGACGTTATTCTTATTAAAAGGGAAAGTGCTTATGCAAGAAGGGTCTTATAAACATCCAAGTGATGGGAAGTGAGATAAGTTTTTGTATCATTTGTTATTGGTTGATAAATGAAAGTATAATCGTTACTGCTTACTCGTTTGTGTGTTTTTGTATTAAACTAGCTGTCGCCCGCGACTCCGTCCGTGAGGATATATAAAAAAACTTAATTAGTGTAGCCCACCCATCTAAACATTCACATTTATAATATTAGTAAGTTAAATAAAAAACAACTCTTCAAGGCAAAAATTCGGAAAAAAAAATGGTATCCTATGTCCGTCCCTGGCTCTTATCTACCTACTCACCAATTTTCATATCGGTAAAGGCTTTCTTCAGTTATAAATAGTGTAACTATTGTCTGTTTTGTCTGTTTGTTAACAAAGGAACACTCTTATGTATCTTACTAATATTATGCGAATGTTTAGATGGATGGATGGATGTTTGTTAGACATCTACAGAACGGCTTAATCTCGACGAAATGGCATAGACGTAGAACTTCTGGAAGAGCACTATTTGTTATTTATAAATAAGTAAATTAATTTAAATTAAATTAAAAAATGTGACGAGTAAAATCGAGGGCTACATCTTCTTTATACAGGGTGTCCGAGAATGACGTATATAACGGAGTACCACAGATTCCTTGACCACGGAATATGTGATCACGGACGTCCTGTACAAACGCAATTTAACGTTCGCACAAATGATTTGCTCAACATTAATAACTCTCATTATAAGGTAATTGAAATCATTTTGTATAGGAAATATAACGTCGATTACAACGTTTAATCAACAGCTTTGTCATTCAAGGTTCGAAGTTACCTGCAAGGGAATCTAGCTCTTGTCGTCTGTACCGGTCTAGGGTCTGGGTAACGGGACGATGAACTATACAGTGTACGAGAAAATCCTGCTTTACTTCCTGCTTAGCTTTTTTATGTGAATTATTTGTATGACATTGATATACATAGGTCATGTTTTATTTCAATTACTAGCTCGCAATAAAAAAAAACATTAGAAGCCTATGTGTTCTTCCAGGCTATGTTCATGTCAATTTTGTGCTAGATCCGTTCAGCCGTTTTGTAGATACCTTCAAACGAACAGACATTCATTCATCTAAACATTCGCATTTATTAAAACATTCAACAATATTCAACTGTAATAATCAATGTTTTATTGTATATAATATTATTAAGGCTTTCAGATAAAATGTGTTTCGGTTGCTTATAACTAATATTAAACAATATAATTGAATTGTTGTTAACATTGTTATTCAAACCGAATAATAGACTAACAAGATTTCGTACTTTTACACAGACATTTACATCGTGATATAAGCACAAATAAAGATGTGCCTCAATTTACGTAATTTTTATATTTTATATATAAAATTCTCGTGTCACAATTTTCGTTTCCATACTCCTCCGAAACGGCTTGACCGATTCTCATGAAATTTTGTGAGCATATTGAGTAGGTCTGAGAATCGGCCAACATCTATTTTTTAATCCCGCGCAGACGGAGTCGCGGGCGACAGCTAGTAACTTCTATAATTTGTCATTTCCTACTAATTTAATAAATTCTTTATAAATATATGAATGTACTACACAGAGTTGCAATCATAAAAACAAAAGAATACCGTATTCAGTTCCTGGTTAGATTTCACCTTCGTATCTACGTTCACTTATCTTCGTTTAAGGTAAAATAATATAAATAATTCATTATAATACATACCTATGTTAATATTTATTTTAAAAAGAAATTCATTGCATAAATCTTAACACGTTGAGCGCCACGCGTATTTCTAAGACAATCCCGTTCAGGCCACGAGCGCTGCTTATACGCACTGGTATCAAAGGGCCGGTGTTTCCGATCGCAGTACAAAATATTATAGTTTTTGAACGTTGTACTTATAGGCTTTGTTTCAACACGTTACGCGCCAAGTCTGTTTTGTTTTTCTCACCGTGGCCGTTATTCTTTTTGCGACAAATCAGTTCATTACAGTTCAAATGTCACTGAGAGTCAAACATCCTAAACAGAAAATCTAGTGTCAGCCACCGATGGCTGACGCGGCCTAAACGGAAAGTCTAGTGTCAGCCACCGATGGCTGACGTGGCGCTCAACGTGTTAATAAAACGTTTCTAATTACTATCAAGTAAACATTGCTACGACAAATATCTTTAAATACATTAATATGTATTTATACAAGTGCATGAAACTTACTGTTAACTATTTATTTATCTTACATATGTATAAAATTCTCGTGTCACAATGTTTGTTACCATCCTCTCAAATGGCTTCATCGATTTTTATAAAATTCATATGCATATTTAGCAAGTCTGAGAATCGGCTACTATCTATACTATATATACGCACCGAGTCGCGGGCGACAGCTAGTTTTTTATATTATAGATTAGCAAAATTGGAGACAAATTAATATTGAGTAACAAAATCCCCGTTTAAAACAAAATAGTTATGTCCATTTTATCAAAGACAATAAAAGGGATGACGAAATGTTTTATACAGAAATTTTGGTCTCAGAACTCAACTATAAAAGATGCATTATTTTTTTTACTATTATAAAGAGTTTAAATAAAGAAGAATAGTAACTTTGATACTTAAAATGCGATGCTTTTTTGCAATTATTGAACAAACACAGGCTCCCGTGTACACCTGGAGTTTCACTAATTTCTGATATTCGCGAATATTTATGCAAAACTACGCTTCTCTTTTCGCAAGGTCAATGGGTTAACTAACCGGTATATCACTAATTCACGCCCACATCTTAAATTATTCATTACTAAAAGATGTCCGACTTTTCAATTGTATATAATTATATTGGGGAATTTTGCTAATAGAATTATACGTCTATTAAGATGTTAATTAATTTTACACACCTAAATATTTCTCTGGCATCTTTAAAACAAAAATTCGTGCAGAGAATTCGTAATGTAGGTGTGGCAAGATAAAATCAACTCTTCCCTATCAAGTCAAGTGGAGACGAAATATTTCGAGAATTGTGATAAAGAATTGCGCAATATTGATGATTCAGGTAAATAAGACGTCAATTGGAAATGAAAAGCATGGCCGATTGCAAAAACATCGAATAGAATTGTGTTCAATAAAGGGAATATTGCCGATAGTAAGTTGGCATTCTGGGTTCTAAGGTTTGGTCGGCTTGAATAGTATATCATGTATTAATTTTCTACTAATATATTATAATAAATATACACATTTATCATATGAATGGCCACTTTTCACGCCGAGAAACTGTAGCCTCTTTTGAACAAACTTAATATTACTTATCCTTAGAAATGATTTGAATAATAAAAATTAAAGTTAATAGTCTTTGATAAGACAAACTTCTTGATTTTTCCATACTACCGTCTGATGTGTTTGTCTGAACAAAAGCAACGTACCTGTGAAAAAAAAATAAAAAAATAAGAAATTTTTATAAAAATACCCAATAACTGATTTTAACACAAAGAATTTGAAAATACCAGTCCGCGGCGGTATTATTACTATGAGTACTGCTTATGAAACATGTAGTTTTCTCTGTTTTATAAAAAAGAGGGAGCTGGACAACAACATGTTTTGAATAAACATGATAGTAAAAACCCAACAAAATCTCATATTTTATTTGATTAAAATTAGTTACTGTGATTAATAAAGTGTTCAATTGTAAACTTGTTATTGTTTTTTTTTATAAATATGAATATCGGTCACTGGATATATTTAGAAATAACGGAAACGATAAGCAAATAAATTCCAGATGAAATGGTTTACTTTTCAACATGATAAGTAATAGTAAACAAGCTTGTCTCCTAAACAAGCCTCTTATCAACTGAGGGAGACTTATCGCTTAATCTGATAACAAGAAAAAATTCCCGACAATATTGTGGTATTCATAGTTTCCATACCCGAAACACAATGTAATATTTACCGTGGATTTCTGAGATCATCTTTGTATAAAATACTAGCTGTCGCCCGCGACTCCGTTCGCGTGGATGTATAAAAAAACTTAATTAGTGTAGCCCACCCATCCATCTATCTACGTCACATCCATCTAAACATTCGCATTTATAATATTAGTAAGTTAAATAAAAAGGCAACCGTTATTTCTAAATAAACAATTATGAAATTATTATGCCAAATGAAATGGTTTCTTTTACCGTTTATAATAAAAAATATAACGATAAATTAAACTTCTTTGTAGTACATAAGTAGTATGTTATATAAAGATTTTAAAAAACAAGTAACAGATGAAAATGTTAAATCAAGGTCTTAATATTATTTTGGTCAACGATGTCACCGATTCTTAACTCTAATCGATCCCGTTAATGTAACAAACTGTAACGATTAACGGTTCTTGCAGATAATCTTAATTTAAATGTAACTTCAGACATTGATTTTATCTACTTGAATGTTTAAACCGTATTCAGTCATTTAAACACTATTGTTAATAAAAAACTTGTTTGCTATAATAATTTAACGATACAAGTAATATTGTCCGTTAAATTAATTTACAATCAATATCATGGGTTTCCTCTTCAGAAATGTCCAAACATAGTTCATAGTTTCTTTTAAAAATTAAATATACTTTTGCTATATTTGTAACATCAATAACAGAAGTTCAAAAATAAATGCCATATCGTACACTGTTTGCGATTGTACCATATCGCAGATATATGCGTATCTGTACAAACAAAGATTTTGTCCTTGCGACACGAATACCTAACTCAGTCGGTCATACGATTTGCATTCGCTTGCCTCACTCTCGTGTTGACCTCAAAGTGTTGGAACGCGAGAGAAAATCTCGTTTTAGTGCTGTCTTTTATCTACAACACCTCGTTTGATTAGCATAACAAGAAGACGGCTTATTATCGAGATTGTACTGGTCTGTTTCAGTATCAAGGTCATTGGACTGAGACCCGAATTGTTAACGAGATGTGATTGTTAATAATTTCAAACGTTATCCTAGTATGTAAACTAGCCCAGACAGGATTTTCAGACGTTGAATGCCATCGGGGCTTAATCTATTTGCTTCTTCATACATACATCATTAGTTTTTTTAATAATAAAACGCTATTGCATGCGACTCCGTCCGCGTTAAAAAAGCCTAGTAACTAGCCTATGTGTCCAACCAAACTGTGTTAAAAATTTAATCGAGTTCCATGCAGCCTGGATATACCTTCTTACAAACATCCAATTGTACATCCAAACATTAGTAAGATTATTTTGAACGTCACTATTATGATTGTTGTAACTTCTGTGTTGCTATTTTGTTTCTTTAACCGTTGGTTTCTAAGACCGAAATCTCTGTATAAAATGATCTTCCCTGTCATTCATTTAACAAAACAGAGATAACATGTTTTAAACCGGGATTTTGATCTCAGAAAACGGTAAATCGTATAGATTGTCGTTTAAGACTATACCAAGAATAAGTATATTTAAAATGAGTGAACTGTGTACCGTACTAGCTGTTCTGTTCAGTCAATATTTGTACATCTCTCAATACCACTGGGATGCGGTCTGCTTGCCACGAGTGAGCTTCTTGAGTTGTTCGCCTCTCCCATAGTAAATGGGTAAGTAAATACTGTAGTAAAGTACAAAGTCTAAAGCATTTTAATAACTTTATGTTTACAGATCTGTAAATTGAGTTTACTAATAAACTCTATTGATATAATTAACTTTATTTTCATTATCTTTATTTAACTGAAAAGATGATTATAATGGGATATGATTTATATGATTTTAGTAGGATTTTCACGCATATCTGTATGGTAATACACGTGTGAAGTAAAGTTGACTATGCCTAGTCAACATTAACTTAGGGTAGGCTCTGAGCACCACAGCGAGCTGATGATATGTGTGGTAATATATTTAAATTTAATAACGACAATCTTTAGCTTGCACAGCTTAACAATTTAGAAGTTAAGAATGTATAACGATATTAGAACAGTTTTTTTTGTTCTAATATTAAAATACGACTCTAGCTACAAATAATTCGATTCTTTATGTAACTACAACGTTGTAACATTGCAGTAACATGAACATGTGAATTGTTTTTGTTTAGCCGCACCACGCTAAAATGTTTATGCGCTTTTTATACCTATTTAGACCATTAGTAGAAACATACAGGCTAATTTAAACTTTATTTGTATCCAACGAAGTTTTAAAATGGAACGAGAGTGGCAACTTTGTATTAAGCGATACAAGATTTTCTTTGTTTAATACGTTCTCTTCTGTTCTTGATAAAGAAACTTAACACGCAAACGTCTATGAATTAATGACAAACTAGCTGTCGCCTGCGGCACTACGCGGAACAAAAAAAAAAGACTTAAGCCTTTGTGTTCTTCCAGACTATATTCAACATCTATGCCATATTTCAGCGATAAAATGCGATTGACTTAAAAATAAGCAGTCGAAACGGTTCCCTTCGATATAAGCAAAAGTTTGGTTTACTATGTTCTCAATTTCGTACCTACGTCCGCACGGAAATAAAAACCTTAATAATTAACCTATATGTGTTCTTCCAGTCTTTATTCTAAAGCTATGTCAATGTGAAATTTGTTTCAGCAAGATACATGCAGCCGTTCTGAAGATACCTTCAAACAAACATCCATCCATCCATCTAAACTCATTTATAATATAATATTAGTAAATATTTACTGGCAAATCTCTTGAAATTCAGTTTGGATTAATAGAGAAGTTCGTTTTTATTTAGAGGTTTAATTTAGAGACAAATTCGTATCTGAGTGTGACGGTAAAACTTCGTAAATATTTTAGTGACGTCATTATTATCCATTGAATCAGTTTCCCATGTTAAGTAATACGTAATAGAATTCTTGAGGCAGATGAAAGTAAATTAACATGAGCAATATATCTCCCGGTCAGCTCTCTCTCGCCGTGTTTAGATAGAAGCAGATTGCGTTTTACTTCGTTGCTATAAACGACATATATTTTGATAAACTTATGTACATGAGAACAATATGTTACTAATATTATAAATGCGAATATTTGGACGGATGTTTGTAAGAAGGTATTTCCAGAACAGCTGCATGGATCTCGTTGAAATTTGACGTAGCTGTAGAATATAGACTGGAATAACACATAGGTTACTATTTAAGTCTTTTTAATTGCATGCGGACGTGTTTGCGAGAGTAGAAATATATTATAGTAGACCAAACTTTTTTTCTTATCTCGAAACCATTGCGACTGCGGATTTTTAAATAAATCGCATTTTATATCATTTAAGTGCGAGACAATTTTAACAGATTTATTGCATGGTTCATTTGTATTGTTTTAGTGTAAAATAAATATTAATTATGTACACGGAAATACAGTAAATTGAACCTTGAATATATTTAACATATTCCTATGCGTGACTGCAAAAAGTTATCATGTCAAATCAACGTTTTGTTCCTTTTCATATTTGTATTAGAATGTTTAAATATCTTGATAGTTAACTAGCGATCGCCCGCGACACCGTCCGCGCAGAATTAAAAAAAAAACTAATTTAGTAGCCTATGTTTTCTTTCATGATATGTTCATTGATATTCGCTGAGCCGTTCTGAAGATACCTTCACACAAACATCCATCCATCTAAACATTCGCATTAATAATATTAGTAAGACAGCTTGTTTACTGTAAGTTCACAGCCGAAAACTTATACAAAAACATGTTTTGTTTGCATTGGTTGTCTTTGCATCTTTTAGTAAAGCTTGTAATACAAATATTTTTATTATTAACTGACTACTATACATGTAATGTAACCATAACTTGACCAACCACTGGCCACAAACCACAGTAAGTTTTCGTAAGCCTACGTTGTAGCCGACTGACGGTAGTTGCAAAACATTTCTTCATGACGCTCAAGCTCTGATATTCACACTCAATATAGTTAGAACGCGAATAATCTCTGTCAATCACCCAATTAATAAAAAAAATTGTTAAGGAAAATTAATCTATTACTTTATTTTTCTAGCCTAATACGATATTATATATGCGATTGTTTGAATGGATGGATGTTTATAACAAGGTCCAGAATGACTGCATGGATGTCGCTGAAATTTGGCATAAATGTAGAACAAAACCTGGGACAACATAGACTACTTTTTTTTTATCCACACGGATGGAGTCGCTAGCGATAGCAAATTTAAATAATATTTACGTGGCATTTATCCCTAGCTACACCTTAACCTCTGTTGAGTCACCAGATCTTCATGTTGACATTTAATCGATGTTAATTCGCATATTAAATGAAAATAGTCGATGACTTAAGCGGAATGCAACCGGTCAGTCAACCGACTCACCTTGAGTGGAAGGCGACCTAACAATGGTGCATTCGCTAGCTCGGACTTTCCATCTAGTATACACGGGGTCGAATGAATCAAAGAAATTCAATTAATAATGTAATCAAACACAAACTTACCCTTGATTGAAACTATAACATCTAATTCACATAAAGGTTACTGCGTATTTAATTTATTTCAATATTTTTCTAACCTTTTGGTAAGAGAGATGGAATGCCTTAGTTGATTTTATACATTGAAGTAGTTGTCACACGCGACTCCGTCCTCGCGGAATTAAAAAATAAGTTAGTAAGTAACCTATGTGTACTTCCAGACTATGTTCTACATCTATGCCAAATTTCAGCGAGATCCGTTTAGCCGTTCTGGAGATACCTTTAAACATACATCCATATAAACATTCACATTTATAATATTCTTCTTCTAGTGCCTCTTCAGTCTTGAAGGTTGGCCGCCAACTTGGAATATTTGGTTCTGTCAAGCGCAAGGCGAAACAGTTCCTCTGCTGACCTAATCCCCGTCCACTCCCTAATATTACATATTTATAATACTAGTAAGATTTAATATCAACCGAACTTTGAAAAGCCAAAGTAAATTATATTGATGCCTGTTTCATCTAAACGTTTTAAAATCAATGAACTAAGCACTACATATCATAGCAAATAATCAATATACAAAACAAGATAAGATGTATGATAAAAGAAAATAAAATGTGTGAGGATTGTGCCAAATGGTATTTCAAAAGTCTGCCTAAACTATTAAGTATGAATAATAAAAATGTTATAAGTAACGGATGTTTTTTGAATTTGTATTCACGAACTTATAATATGTGTATTCGGCCTCAAAATACCATTATAATATTGACCATAACTTGTCGAAAGATATAATTTATTAGGACAAAAAAACTATAAATTATAAAATTGAATTTATTTTGTAGGTTAAATATATTCATGTTTTTCGTGTGATATTGATAAGCTGTTACAAGTCATAAATTGAGATGTGATTTGAATGTAGTCAAATGTCCGCATACCGAACGAAGGTCAACTTAGTCGTGATATATTTTAATATCACACATCTCACGTTCCACTTATTTTATATCTTCAGCACACTACGAAATCGAGACGCTAATGAGCTGAATATCATCGGAGAAGCCAAATGACGCAGACTCCGATGGCTAGGCCATCTTATGAGGATAAGGAACATCGAAAAGCCAAAGCAGCGTATGTTGGAACGCCGATTGGCCGCCGACCAACCGCTGACGAGACGCCGTAGAGATACAAGGGATGAACTAACAGAAGACGGAACAGAACAAGCGACTATGGCGAGTTGGAGGCCAAGACAGTCCCACTGAGAGGCTCGGAGCCTACCCTAAAGAGTGACTAGACTCTAGTCAAACACGATAACCCATTGTGGGTTAACTACACATATTTTTGAATTTTTGAATAGTTTTAATTTCTTTACAGATATGTGCAGGTTGCTTCATGATAGTTTTCTTTACCGTAAGACCGTCGAATAAATGTACGTATATAAATGTATTTTATTAGTGTACTAGGTTATATAAAAAGATTAACTTTTGGTATGCACAAAACTAAAATATCTGTCATAAAAATGTATATTTAAGTTGTAAAAAATGAAATGCAACCGTGAAAGTGGTAGAACAGTATCGTATCAAGTGTTTATGACCAGTTCTTCGTATCCCAGTGATCTTTGATCTTTACAATGTGAATTCCTCGTCTCAGGTCAAATAATGGAAAGTTTTTCGCCATTTTATTGGTTTTATTTTTGAAGACTGTCATATGTTTATTGATAATTGTATTATTGTGTTAATACAATTTTTCTGTTTTGTTTATTTGCATATTTTCTGATTCGACTTCGTCCGTATTTTGTCGACATTTAAACAAAATATTTATGTTTTTAGTGTTTATTGAAATGTTAAAAGTAAACTTGATTAAAATACGTTCTAAAGTCGAATTAAAATTAGTAGAATTTGGTTATTACTTGATAATTAAAATAGTTACTTGATTGAACAATGATTAGTGAAATTAGCGCTTATTTTGCGCAAATTATACATAATTAGTCGAAACGTATATAAAGATTTAATTTAGTACAAATTAACGTTTTCACTTATTATTTTTTAATGTGATAATTGTTATCATAAAAGCCTTGATTTTTAGTTACCTAGTTCCTATTAAACATCGTGATGCAACCTGCACGTTTCTGCGAAGAAATTCAAAGATATATATGAAGTCAACCAGCACAGGGCAGCGTAGTCACTATGGCCTAAACTCCCATAACCATAATACCATAACTTAGGGTAGACTCCGAACCCCTCAGTGGGGGCTTAGGTAAGCTGTTGATTTAGTTCATATTGGGTACTTTGAATATTAATTTATTACATATATATTATATACAAAATATAATATAAACAGTTTTGTTTAATTTGCACAACTATACAAAATATGTTTTCATCCCTTTCATTGTAGTTAGAAAAACTGAAATAGTAATATATTTTATATAGACAATTTCGGCATTTATTTTATTCTTAACAAGCTGCTGCCCGCGAATTCATCTACGCAGAATTAAAAAAATAGTAGCCTATTTGTTCTTTTAAACTATAATCTATGCCAAATTTTAGCGGGATCAATGCAGCTGTTCTGGAGACACCTTGTAATAAACATTCAAACATTTGCATTTACAATATTAGTAAGAAGACATGGAAGGGACTGTTAGAAAATAAGATTTATGAGAAATATACTATAGAGCATTGGATATCTTTTAGCGTAGTCATTAACGAACACAGTATGCACATGTTTTCAATATTGCGTATGAAACGCGGATAGAAAGTTGCCTTGACATGTGCATTTCCCTGCATCGCTAATACTAGGAAACTGCGATGTTCATTATGCGAACAACATTCGATGACAAATGAAATGGAACTTCTTTTGCTGAAGGAAATTATATTTTTTCCAACTTTCGTAAAATTTCTTTTACATGTGCAAGTATTAAAATTATCTATTGATATTAATGCACATGGCTTTACCTATCTTACTAATATTATAAATGCGAATGTTGGATGGATGGATGGATGTTTGTTTGAAGGTATCTCCGGAACGGCTGGGCGGATCTTTCTGGAATTTGGCATTGATGTAGAGCATAGTCTGGAAGAAGACATCGGCTGCTAATTAAGTTTTTTTTTTAGTTCCACGCGCACTGTTTCTAATTTCATCGAGATCCAGCCGTTCTGGAGATACCTACTGACAAATATTCATCCATCCATCTACATTTTTGCATTTATAATATTAATAAGACAAAATAATACTACAAAAACATCACGATAGTCGTTTGTTTATTTGCAAAGTTGTGTTTTTATATTGGATTGAATTAACTTAAAAGGCATAAAGGCTTTTTATTCAGACTTTATTAATTTCAATTGTTATAATTTACAGCGAGCTAGTTCGTTTGTTTCCACGCGGTACGGCATTGACGGATACATTCTTTGGAACGGCAAAGGTCACAAATAGTAACGTCGTGTGAATCAAATGTTACTAGACGTTTTATTGAAAACCTTGAACAAGGAACTCGTTATATTAAACTTAGAACTTGTTATATTTTTAAAATTTTGTAGTTCTCTAATATTCTCTTAGAGCAAAATCCCTTTATAAAACATAACTCATAGAGTTAACAATATGTTTGATAGGAATATTGATTTCAGAAATCAACGATAAATGAGACAGTCGAGAAAACGACTGTATTATACTAAACCTTTATTTCTTCAGATTCCCAAAATATCATCGTTGTACGACGAGGCCATAATGTCGTTAACCCTATTATATTGAAAAACAATTAACTATCGATTAATTTAGGATTAAAAATATAAACCTTTTAAAAACCGTAATAATATATTATAGATTGTGATTATTTTTAACTCTTTAACGTCATACAATTTTGATATTGTAATAAAATAAATTTAAGAAAAAAATATGTGAAATCAATTTGCACATCGGCATATTTGCATTCAAATGTCATGGCAATACGTGTTGTGAATATAGCTGAATCAGTAAGGCCTTGCGGAGGCTTTCACGCGAGAGTTAAAGGAGGTAAAGGTGGAGAGGCTGCGAGGTATAGAGGTGGAAAGGTGTAGAGGTCGAGCCTTCACGAGACGTAGTAACTAGCCAAAGGCAACGTTTTCAATCGGCCCTTGACAAGATTACATATAATTTAAAATAATAAGTACTTTTGTTAGGTTATACTAAAGACCTGAATATGAGACCTAGATAGACGTGTTAGACCTAGATATAGATTAATGGTTTGCATTGGGAATTTCACAAAATAGTTGTTTGAAATCCCTTAAATATAAATTTTAAAAAAAAACATCAGACATTGTAGATAATTTATTAATTGTGTAATTCTGTTATGTATTGATATTTGAACGTGCTTACGAGTATATTACAAAACATAATATAGATAAATATTATTAGAATTATTTAAAAAAAGAACAACTCCCAATCATGTTTAAAATTGAAACAAACTTACTTTACTATGTATAGTCAACGAATATGCGTGTTATAAACATTTCACTTTACGTAACTTAAATCGATTTACCGGAAGTATCGATTTATCTTAATCGACAAATCTGTATCGATATTCGAGCAGTACCACGCAAATCGAATGTCGATTTTTAATTCCTTATAGGTCAGCAACATTTGATTTAAATCATAATATTTATTAGATTTTAAAACCACATAAAAATATTGAAATGGTTATTAAAAAACTCGTTTAAAAAAATACGTACTCTATGAGTACACAATAGGTGTCAATAGATTTCTAATTTTTTAATATAATGACAATTGTCAAACATCATATTATTATTTTACATTTTCTCTTTCTAATAGTATAAAAGCAAATTAAATATATCTAGATTATTTAAAAACTTCTCAATACAAGATAGTCGTTTAAAGTAACATTCCATCACCTTCCGTCTTCATAATGTTTTGATCTTTATAAAAAAAAACTATAAAAAACTACATAGGGAACATCGGACACGATACAAAAAAAGCGAAAACACGAAGCACGCGATCGGGAATTGAAGCTGCACCATTAACGTGCCTGACACACCTACTTGTTATGAAAAAATGATCCTTTATAGTACAGTCAAAACAAAAAGTGTTTCAAATTATAAAAATGCTAACTGATTAAAAATATATATTAATAATAATAGTAACATAAGTGTTTTTCCAGACTATGTTATATGTTAAATTTCTGCGAGATTCATGCAGCTGTTCTGGAGATATATTCTAACAAACATCCATGCATCCATACATCCAAACATTCATATTTATAATATTAACAAGAAGGAAGCCAAACTAAAAAAATACTTACCTTTTCCATGCATTCCTTAGAAAATTCCGCTAATTACCGTCAGGTGTTCATAAGGTCAAACAATATAAAAATATTTAATAGAATCCGGATGTCAGAGAAGAATGATAAGAGATCAGAATATTATACATGTAATTAAAAATGTGTAATAACCGTTCTTCTATATTACTCAAGCACTAAATGCATAAAAATACAATATTGGGGCACACAAATTTTATAGCAAAAATATTTGTAACAAAACACTTTCGTTTACGACTGTCCAAAAATGTTATGATCTTAACCAAACTCGTTTAAAGGTTACATGCTATCGTGGAATGTCCAGCGCGAGATACAGTCAATTTGAAAAATAACTGAGTCATTTTCTACGTCATAAACCAATATAATGATGCTTTTATTTTAAGTTTTAATTATTTTTTACAATAGTAACTAAAATGGTTTCGAATATAATCCATTCATTCAGTTGTGTCATATCTATGACTTTCATAACTCTTTAGTCTTAATACTTTTAAGTAACGAGGTTAGAATGACAGAGAATATTGGTAATACCATAAACAAAAATGAAACTGTAACAGTGTTTCCACTCTGCATAAACCATAGTGTCACCTCTGTCATTATCTTTGAAAAAAATAGAGATAATAGTATATTTGAAACTTAGATCTCGGTCTCAGAAACCCACGGTAAGTAGTCATTAACCCTATAATAATATAGAAAGGTGTTTTAACTTTAAAACCACAATCTTAAGCAAGTATCAAACATGCGCAACAGTTACTATCATGTTGTAAGGTTGATATATGAAACTTTGGTAGCAATTATTTACAAAACTATATTACAACAACTTGCATTTCATATTATAAAAAAAATTACTACGCAATCAAAACTCATGTAACAGTATTTGCCAGCACATATTATCTACTAAATAAATATTGTTTAAAGGAACCGATTGTATAATATAAAAAACTCATCATAGTAATTAATACATCTTGATACTTTTAGGGCTCAACATAAGCAGTAATTTCTACATTATTATTAAGGTATGCGTACATTGGTCCACGCCGGACATACCGGCCGGATTAAACGGACGAAGGGAAGAGAAACATGTCTTGAAGCGATGCGCGCGGCGCGGAAGATGGACGCTGCGCTATGTAAAATCATACAAAGCAAGAATCCGTTGCGGGCCGTACGTGTGGTGCGTCCGGCGAGGGCCAGTGTACACGTATCTTTATAATAAAGTTTATCCAATGTCGTGTCTCCCAAGTGGCCCCTTTAGCTACAACCGTAACGGTGTGATCATGCCCTAGTTTTAACGTTTAATGATACTGCTTAATGAGTAATCTTGTTTCATCTCATACTTTTTATTACTTTCATCATAACTAGTGTAATTTGTGATATCATTTTGAAACGTTTGTGATAAGAGTATGCGGCTGGTAGAAATATACATATTTTTAAGACGCTCAGGTAATTTTTACTAATATTATAAATGGGAAAGTTTAAATGGATGTTTATTAGAATGTATCTCTAGAATTGCTGAACGTATCAACCTGAAATCTGGCATAGATGTAGATTATAGTCTGTAAGAACACATAGGCTACTAATTGACTTTTTTATTCTGCTCGGATGGAGTAACGGGCGACAGCTTGCTGTCTTTAAAAGCAAGTCAACGTTCGTTATTAACTTTTTCGTTTTATAACATTCCTATTTTTTTTTAATTCAAATTGACTGTAAATTATGTTCTTTTTTACCTAGAGTTTTAAAGATATTAAATAATTTACCGGCTATGTTTAAACTCATCGTAAAACCAATATAGTGACAATCTAAGCGCATAAAGATAACAGGATCCGAGGTAAGGTCGTGTATTAAAATATTTTGAACGAAACACGGTGAAAGTATACGTTTATACATTATACGTATACGGACAGAATGACAGAGCGATTGTTTTCACCGCGTCGCGTGAATATTAATAGTAAAAGTGAAGCAAATGATGGACAGAAGAACCTGTATATAGGATCTTATAGAAAATGTACTAATGCTTTAGGAACAGTTAACATACTTTAAATAAGAGCTTGTTGTTTTTACGTTTTAGCCGACTTCAAAAAGACGAAGGATATTAATTCGTTTGTATTTTTTTATTATGTGTATTAGCGCGTAAATTCGCCGCTGGTGCTCCGATTTAGATTTTTTTTAATTTATCGTCATCGACAGATTTTGTACTATACTACTGGACCCGTATCGAGCGAAAAAATAACGAATCTTATAAAAATTTAATCGATTACGTTACGAATACTTTCTCGCTAAATTTAAGAGCTAGCCAAAAGTAATAAAAATATTAGTGATGACATTCCAAGAAATTAAATACGATTTTTTATTTATATTGCATAGCTTCAAAAGAAATTTAATTACTAACCAGTTAATAACCTCATATATTACAAAACAACTACGTAACGTGAAGAATTTGTTAGCCGGTATTAAATGATTTAGTGTTTCTGTACAGCCCACTAATTACAACGTGGAAATTCGGAGCAGCGTATTACTTAAGACTTTCATAAAATAAATATCAAGTAAAATTAATAAATTTTTAGGCTTCCGTACCTCATATGAAAAAAACAGAACCCTTATACGATCACTTTGTTGTCCGTCCGTCTGTCTGTCAAGACCCTTTTTTTCAAAAACGCGTGAAGGTATCAAGCTGGAATTTATATCAAATGTTCAGGTCTGCGGTCGCTAGGTGCTGTGAAAAAATGAAACTTCTAAGCCAGCCCAATCGAAAGATACAACCGTTTATGTTGCAAATTTACACGAAATTTCGACATTTGTAAGAGAAACAAAACCTACAGGATACTCCCCGTGAACTTAGAATCTTGTTTATTAATTAAATATAACTACGCTTTAATAAATATTTTTTTTGAATATTTTAATTTAAATTATAAAATCTTAATTAGTTCAAATCAAATATCCTTACTGTTCTAGTAACAACACGAGTAGGTTTTATCTGGGCATCAGGAATGCAACATTTTATACTGCACTTTAACTGTGTTTACATTGTCAAAACATCAAAACAAAAAACATATCGTTCTCAGACAGAGTAAGATGAGACATTTTCCTACGAATGTTGCTTAACAAGTTGAAAAACAAAACAATATGTAGCAAACAAAACACTTCCTTCCTTCCGTTCATCCAATAACCAACTAATACAATTTATTGCTTCCTCACAATTGTCCCAGTTTCTCAGAACGCTAAGAAATGTGAAAAACTATTGATTGGCATTCAAAGAACAGTATACTTAGAAATTGAACGTTGGCATCGGAGCTGTGAGAGTTACTGAACGTTTGTTCGTTGACTTTCTTGTATTAACATAATTGTATCGATGACTTGAGCATTCTTTGTATTAATCTTTTAATATACGTTAACTATATTAAGTTAGAAATTATGCTATACTTATCGTGGGTTTCTGATACCAAAATCCAAGCGTGAAACATTGTAACCTCTCTATTATTAAAGATAATGACAAGGATCCTTATGTTTTAAAGGTATTGGTCTCAGAAACCAAGGGTTAAAGTTTTATTCGACAGTTAATGTAACGTTAAAAATATTTCCTGATCTGATATCTTTTGAAAACTAAAGTAACTGTAATCTAAAACTTTTTTTTTAAAACTATTTTATTTATTATTTTCTTTAACAATTTCCTTGGCTTTTATGGTTTAGTTTAGTACTAGCTTTTTTATAAGATAAGGGCGCAAACGAGTGGTAACACCGGAAGTGCTTATCGACGCCCATGGACAATTGCAACGCTGGAGGTTACTTAATTGTTTTAATATTCCAAGCGTACTCCTTTTACGGTAAAACTAGCTATCGCCTGCAACTCCACGTGGAATTATAGAAAAAATAATAATTGGTAGCTCTTCCAGGCATTGTTCTACATCATTGTCAAATTTCAGCAAGATCCATGCAGCGGTTCTGGAGGTACCTTCAAACAAACACCCATCCCTCCTTTTAAATGTGAATTTATATTATTAGTAAGAAGAAAGATTTGACAGGATTTTTTTTATTTCACATACGTTATTGGACGTTGTCGCCTAAAGGTTACAAATTAACTTTTTTCTTTTTTTATTTAAAGCAAGACATTTAAATCACGTCTTTTGCCTTGATATCTTAACTTTAGTAAATTAAAAACCCAACAGAAATGTGGTTGTGACATTTTATTTTACTAATTACATCTGTAACTTATCACTTTATCTTTCGAAAGTACTTTCATTTTAAACGCGAAGTTGTTTTTGAGGTTATCTAAAAGGGTTAAAATTTACCACAAACGTTTAAATTCAGCATAAAAAGTACACTGAATAATGACTGAGATATACCGACCTTAATTCTTTTTCAAAGGTTACACAAAATTGGTAATTATATTTTTAATTTAAAAGTCGTGATATTTATAAAAATACACATATCTTTAAAAGAGATTTCATATTTCCGAGCATGAAGGTTGAATAAAATTAAAAACTTCTTAAATTATTACAACCTATAAAAAGACTGTAAACCAAAATAACACTTCTTTGTCTTTTGATAACGGGATAAAGTAGATAAAAATGGCTACACTGTTTATCATTAAAGTAAGGATTAATGCATGAATTTACAGCCAGAAATTACGTGTTTAAGGTCAGTAAAGTCACTTTTTATGTCACTTCGTAATGCTGTATAAATTTTGTTATCAAAGGTGTTAAAATGTGCGTAAAAAGATGAGACCAGGTAATATTTGCAGCTAATTTTTATAGACAATAAGTACTATACCATCTCTCGAAGTGTTGTGGTCATCATCAGTTAAGACATTTATATGTCTAGCCGTGGCCCGCGACTCCGACCGCGCGGATTAAGAATGAAGGAGATGACTAAATTTTAGTTAGACATGTATTACGATAGTGTAAACACGCCGTAAGATGTACATACGGTCTACGCTTGGCTTGCATCGCGGAATTATTTCGTGCGTACAATCTGTGGTCCGCTGAAGTCGACTTTCCCTTGTGTTTGCAATTCACACGTTTTCAAAGCAACTATTCAAACATTTTAATGCGTTAAATTATGACATAACAGTAATGATAGTTGACATTTGGTTATTTAGTTATGGGATGTTTATATTTATTTTTATGGTTTACGTAACAGTTCTTAAGCTTAGTGATCGCTTTAAGTGTGAGTTGCCAGTATTAAAACATTTTTTAAATAAAATACCATTGGTTTATGAAACTAAAATCCTGTTTTGTCAAATATAGATAAGAGAAGAGGGATTTATAAACTTTATTATACACTTTATTTATAAACAGGAATTTTCGTCTCAGAAATCAACCATTACTCCTTTAGTATAAAATAAAAAAAATGAATTGGCAATTGCCATATGTCTAATTTAAAAGTAGAATAATTATTAGAAACGTCTTATAAATAAAAATTACCATTTCGATATCGAGAATCGATTACAATATCGAATTAAGACATCGGCCGAATCGATTTTGTATCGACATTTCATACCATTAATATGAACTATCGTAACCTTTTGCGAATATGCACCTCACAATATAAAGTAGGTTTCCAGTCCATATATTTGCAATAATATTGCTAAAAATATAAATATTCTTACCAAATTATATGTTGATTAGTGGATCAGGAAATCTGGAAAAAATATTACATTTCATTAGAATAAAATGTCAGCCTTCAAGGTTATTTGAAAGAATCGTTATAAATCTGGTTATATAAATAATTTATTGAGGAATTTAAATTAGGAATTTAACCTTTTGTAATCATTGACATTCGTAATAAAGACGGTTTTTTGAAGTCAAATATTATTTAAAAGGATTTTGGACAGATATGGTTTTGGTGTTGCTATGTGTAAATTATAAATCTTACTAATATTATAAATGCGAATGTTTGGATGGATGGATGTATGTTAGAAAGTTTCTGCAAAACGGCTAAACGAATCTAGATGAAATTTGACATAACACAGGCTATTAATTCAGTTTTTTTTAATACCGCGCGAACGGAGTCGCAGGCAACAGCTAATGTGATATAAGACAGATAATATGGTATAAAGAAAGACAATTTCCTTTAAATTTGACAAAATTTGAGCTTCAGTTATTTAACTGGGATTTACTAGTAAATTTCTTTATTCAAATTTCAGTTTGTTATATATTAATAAAAAAATAATACAAGCGTTCTCTGTAGTAACTGTAGTATTAAAAACCTGTTAACATTCACCTGTAGCATATAAATATTAAATAATAAATGCCTACATAATTAACATCTTTACAAAATTCGACATCAGAAAAATCGTTCATCATAAATTATCCAAATTATCATTGCCAACGGCCACTAGTCAAAAAAATAATTAGGGAATAGCGGTGAGGCTTTCGCCGTGTACAAAACGATGTAAAACGAATACCCGTTGTCAAACCCATCTCGAACAGGTGAAAGCAGAAGAACGCGTTTTACGCGCGGTATCGCTCGCATGTTTAAAGCGTGTTTCCACTCCGATCCGTCCGATTCGCATGACGCGTAGTGGAAACAGTCGTCTGTAGCGTGCAAGATATGAATTAAGTAAACAAAGGAATTTTAAATTCGAAATTTGAATTTTAGATTATTTTACAGATAAACCGAATTAAATATATAAATAATTTGCTAATGTATGTAGTTATAATAGGTTTTCCACAAAATATCTCAAATGGTTTTCATTTTATTTTGAAAAAAAGTTGTCAAGTCCTTATTTGAAAATCCGTTAGTTTTGTCAAATAACCTTATACTAGAAATATTATGGGATTTCTGAATTTTAGAATAATATGCAGTTTGTCTATGGTTACAGATACGGAACTACTCGATTAATTTGAAACGTAAAAGCGTCTGCGATTTTCCGTGCGTAAAATCACAGTGGAAGCCCACTTTTAGCTATCAAAAGCGATTAAAAGCGATAGCTAGCGATTCGTGCTCGCTCCGCTGTCGCAACGTGTTAACATTCTTGCATATTTAACCTGTCTCCGGCTGTGAGAGTCCGATGTTGGTACTGTACTAAATAAATATCAACTTTCTTCGTTATGTTAAAGGATTATATACTTTAAATTATACTTATGTAAAAGTTATATTCACAAAATATGTATATTTTCAGTAATAAAAGCATATTTCTGTGAGCATAAGTTCATAACTGGTCTATGTAATGGAACTAAATGTGGCCGCACAGAATTAAAAGTAGTAATTGTGTACTAAAAGTACTAATTGTGCCTATGTGTTCTTCCAGGCTATGTTCTACATCTATGTTAAATTTCATCAATATCCTTTAAGCCGTTCCGGAGATACCTTCTAAAAAACATGCATCCAAACATTCCTACTTATAATATTAGAATCTTATTAGTGTTAGAATGAAAATCCGACAGTGTCGGTGTACTGGCGCAACACTTGCCTTGCTAAAATGTCGACGTTTATGTCCCACTAATCATTTTGACACTTGACTTTGTAACGAAAGCGCGTAACTCGCGCCAAAGGATTCTAACTAATAATGTCTAAAACTAGGTAAGATAGTTAAATGAAGCTTCGAAAGTTAGCAAACGGCTTTGTGTATTTTATTGTTATTATAATTTCTCCAGTGCTGCGAACTACTTAGACAGCGATCGGAACAGACCTACATCTAAATAGACGGCAAATTGCTCTTATTCTGCAGTTATGTGGACCGAGACGACGAAGACAACGGCTCGACCTTACAAGACAAAGAACGCAAGGAGATTCACAATAATAAATTTAAGGTACCGATTCATTTTTAGGGTTCCTAAAAGAAAAAAGGAAACTCTTCATAAGATCACTTTGTTGTCCGTCTGTCTGTCTTTCTGTCTGTCTGTCAAGACCCTTTTCCCCAGGAACGCGAGAAGGTATCAAGCTGGAATTTATTTACATTGTAGGGTGGCAAGTGAGCAAGCGGCCATCTGAATTCACCCAAATGGCGATGCGACCGCTGCCCATCGTTGATGGATGGTTGGAGGTTTGTTATATGATATCTTCAGAAATGCTGAATGGATCTCGCTGAAATTTGGCATGGATGTTGGACATAGTCTAAAAGAATACATAGGCATAACTAATTAAGTTTTTTTTTAAACTCGATGCGGATGAAGTTGCGACTACTAATTGGCAATAAAAATACCATAAAGGAACTTTTAAAGTTCTTTTGTTATAGCTAGTTTTCATAGGTTAAAACAAGAAATTATTAGAGCTTTTTGTACTAAATCAATATTATACAACATGTTACGTGTCATTTTAAATGGCAATGTCCGTGAATTTGTCAGATAAACATCGGAAAGTCATTAGAGTGCATTGTAGTGTGTCGTAACAGAAGAAATCATCGGACAGGTATTCAATAAGGCCTTTGTACTTACGTAACAATATCGACAAATGAATTACGAGTATTTAAATACTTCGAAAGTTATGTACTTAACATAAATTGAGTATGTACATTATATTGAAATGTAGGTAAAATTAATTTCTTTTTTATATTGTTGTACTCTTAATATCCCACATAGCTAGATAATCTTGTGTAAATCAATTAAATAATTAATGCAAAAAGGCAATGTTACTAATATTATAAATGTTAATGTTTGGATTCATGGGATTTTAACAGTGGTAAAGCCCGCTTTAACATCTTCGCACGAATTGTCCCGGCTCGCCTGGTGAAATACCACGACCATACAGAAGACAGGCGTCAAGTGGAAGCAATTCCGCGTTTCGTCTAATGAGTGTGTGTCACGGATGCCTAATTTGGTCCTCTTTCCCTTCCCACCCTTTTTCTTATAAGGAAAGGATGGGAAGTGGAAGTGGACTTTCCGGATGAGAGAATGCATGGAAAGGGAAGATATTTTCTTTCTGTGCATCCTCTCCTCCGTCGATTAAAGGTGGGCAACGCATATGCAATTGCGTGTGTCTATGGGTAGCGGTCACTTCGCTATTTCAGCGATTTCAGGTGCCGCTCGCTCGTTTGCCACCTTATGATATAAAAAAAATGGATGGATAAACGTTTGATAGAAGATATCTCGGGAATGGCTGCATGGATCTCCCTAAAATTTGGCAAAAATGTAGAACATAATCTTTAAGATCACATAGGCTACTAATTCAGTTTTTCTCTTAATTTCCAGACGGAGTCGCGGACGACAGATCGCTAAGAAACTAATCACAAATGGCGTCGTTGAACACCTCGGTGTTTCCGGTGCTCGGTTGCCCCCTAATGTTATAAAAAAAAATCAAAAACGTTTATCAAAGCTTTATACTTCCTTTCAGTAACATTATGTTGTCATCTTGTGACGGAATCTTTTATAAAAACAACGAGTTTTTTTTATGACCGGACGTCAAAACCATTAAAGCAATCAATATGCCTAATACACCAAATATCCGTTGACGTGTGCAAATTACAATATTTTGGACGATTATATAATACGTAAATTGTTTAAAAATGTTGAATTCCAAAACTTGTTGCCTTGAATTATTAATTTAAAGGCCCCTCTTCGTATTAAGAATGTTTGATACCTAAATAATAACGAATTCAACCTACTAACTACTAACTAAAAAAAAATTGTAGTTTCAAAACTTTACAACGATACGAATAGTACGAACGATAGTTATAATAAACAGCAATTTTGGCTTCAAAGCCCGTATATTTTTCTCTTAGTTTTCTAAATAGCAAAATACTACGTTAAAACCAACAGAGTTTTTTTAAATAAAAATAGAGCGATTTACGTTCCAATGTAAGGATACGTTAGATCGTAGTCTGCAAAACGTTGCCGATGGTTCTATATTTAGCGAGGAGCAATCACCTCTAATACCGTAGCTCACTTAGACCTTATTCCACTTCCACTAACCGAGTGTATAAGCAACTAGCTATCGGCCGCGACTCCGGTCGCATCGAATTAAAATAAGAACGCAGTGGCATATGTCTTCTTCCAGATTATGTTCTACATCTATGCCTAATTTCAGCGAATTCCGTTTAGCGGTTAGAGATACCGTCTAACAAACATCCACCCATCTAAACATTCGTATTTATAATATTAGTCAGATTGTTTGAACATGATAGCGAGATATATAAAAACTGAACTTTAAATAATGAGCTAGGAATTATTTAGATTAGAAATAAATATTATCTGCCGCTGACATATCAAAACCCATCTTAAAATTTGCAATACTAATGTTAGTTATATCTCACAAATTATATTACATTTTGCTGTAATATCTTAAACATAAAATAAAATACGAAATCTTAAAGCAATCGTTAATATAAAAAAAACAATTAATCATTTAAATTGCTTTATAAAATTAGTTTAAGTGTTTGAAATTTCTAATAAATAAATGTTGTAAACTTCATTCCTTAATAGGTAATATTACAGTTATTATTGTAAAGATAACTTTTAACTTTCGTAATGGTGTCATATGAATATTTTAATTTAAAGTTTATTGAATTTCATCGCAATCATTTTATAACAGTTGTGAAGAAATTATTTATATATTATACAAATAATTTAAACAGTGAACATAATAAAAGTTTAAGCAACTTCTGTGATAACATACGTTGTGAACGAGATAAAATATTCAAGACTCTAGTAGAGCAATTTAGTAGAGAAAATTATCAAGTTTTTCCACATTCACACTTGTAAAAATTCCAGTATGGTGACATTTGGTATGTCATCAGCTCATTTTTTTATTATAAGGTGGTTAAATAGCGAAGTGACCGTTGCTCATAGACATACGCAATTGCATATGCGTTGCCTACCTTTAATCGATGGAGGAGAGGATGCACAGAAAGAAAATATTTTCCCTTTCCATGCATCCTCTCATCCAAAAAGTCTACTTCCACTTCCCATCCTTTCCTTAAGAAAAAGTGTGGGAAGGGAAAGAGGACTAAATTAGGCCTCCGGGACGCACACTCATCAGACGAAACGCGGAATTGCTTCCACTTCACGCCTGTCTTCTGAAACACAGAACACGGGCGAGCCGGGCCAATTCGTGCGAAGATGTTAAAGCTGGCTCTGCCACTGTTAAATATCATACTACCTCACTGAGGTGCTTAAAGCATACGCTAAGTTAGGGGTGACTAGGCCATAGTCAACCACGCTGGCCCAATGCGGTTTGTCTTCTTTTTACAGTAACTTGGAACAGAAACAAAACTAGATTTATTTTTTTAGACATTATGTACATACATTATGATTTTATGATGATTACATATAAACATATGTTTCATTATATATTGTATTTGATTTTTATAGTTATAATATAGTATGCCTCAGTTTCGCTAACTTAATAAACCGTTAAAACTTTAATCTGTACATTGACGCAAAAGAACTTCATGTTATTTTTAATTTTAACTTTATAAAAGCGGAAAGGTCCTTATTTACTCGGTAATTTGATTGTTCTCAAGGTTGTTAGCTTTTTTACGATTATTAAGAGCATGAAATTGCAAGTCCAATGATAGTTTACGTACAATCACAATAAGGAATACCTACTTATCATTAAAACGACTAGAATTTAGGTAATTACTACATTAAAAATTACTAAGCATTTATGAGATTAGTGTATACAAACGAACAATTCAATCTTTCAAGTATACTACGTAAGACTAAATGAATATTATAAGGTAGGCTTTGCTCTAATCAGAGTTGACCACGTGACACGTGACCAGTTTGCGTTAAGTTCCAGTTAGTGCAACAACCCCATACATTGCTTGAACACGGCGAGGTCTATGAGAAATACGCCTACATAACATACCGATAAATTGTATCAAGTAATATAAGATCTACATACTTTGATTGTTACATTTAACATCATCTAAATATACTTTATGACAAAAGAATTTTTAATCTATGATATTAAATAAAATATTAAAAACGAATAATTAACTAAAATATACTATTAAAAAGAGTTTAGGCAAGGTTCCGAAGATACTGGCAACCTTCCCCCTTTAAGTTAAGTATTTTCTTAAATGTATATCGTTCATAAATTTAACCACCAAATGTTACATGTAGTTTTATAAAGTCGTCAGAATTGAATATGTCTAACTTTCAGAGCTACCTATTAAAAAAAAATACATTTATAAGTCTGCAAACACTAGTGTTTTGAAAGTTCTGAAAACCAATCCATAGACAATAAACAACATTGTCAGCCAGTGACATGTGTAAATATAATTTTTCTTTACCATTGAAATTGACTATATTATTTACTCTGTGTTCTTAGTAATAGCTTCTCTTAAAGAATTACGAATAATTTTTTTTATATTAAATTATATTTAATGTCGTAAGGCTTTATTCTTAATATCATTAACTCTGATATTAGTTTGTGTACGATTAAAAGTATGTACAAATTATGTAAAAATGTGTTAGATATTAACAAACCGATTGTTATTATACTATAACAACCTTACTGCAATAGAATACAGTTCAAAATCGCTTGAAATAATAGTGTTGCTAACAGCTTTATAATCACTACATTTATAATGTAATTATAATGAAATAAAAAAAACTATGACGATTGTGTAGGCTATAGCTATAGGTGGTCGTACGATAATATACAATACTTCGAAGTACTCTAATATAGATTTTATTTCAATTGGATAAGGTTCAAAATTAAATGAGATTATAAACTCCTATACAGATGATCTCACACAATTCGTTTATTAATTCTTTTTTGTTATTAAAGTAAATAAGATGATTCGATTACTTTTAAATACATAATATCTTACAACTTCTAAAAATTAAACTTTTTCATATACCTACAAGTTACAATAGATTTTATAAACTCGTTGATGTCTTTTGTATCAATCAGATTGTAAGCGTAAACAATAATTTATTAACAAAAGTAGCTTGCCCGCGACTCCTTCCACGCGGAATGAAAAAAAAGACTAAATTAGTAAGTAGCCTGTGTCCTCTTCCAGATTATGTTCTACATATGTGCTAAATTTAATCAAAATCCGTTCAGCCGTTCTGGATACTTTCAAACATCCATCCATCTAAACTATCGCATATATAATAATAGTAAAATAATTTTCTTATATTTAAATGTTTAAATTAAAATCCTTTACAACTGGAACATATTTCTTTATAGCCAACTTGCGATAACTGCGTCCAGTTAGTTTTATCACAGTTTTGTTTGATAAAAAATATCGTATGCAATCTGTGTTATTGTTTTTAACCGTCGCAGATTTAAAAACAAACAAACAGCTCACAATCAACTCACCAATGTTTGTATTTGAACGCATTCATAATTGATTCAAGGAAAACAATGCCTAATAAAAACTTATATTGAATAGTACAACAACATTCCAATAACACGACGTCATCTAATTCGATTTGGTTTTTCTTTCTATACAATATTTAAAAAACATTTGACAAAAACATTTTTGTTTATTTGTCTATCAGATAAGACTGTTGTAGATACTAGATTAGTTTCCTGATGCTTTAAAGAAACCTACAAGAAATAATCAAACCAGCTATACCTAAAGGAAATGATTATTAGGACTGGTAAAGATTTCAGGTATGTTACATCCTGTACATCATTTCAGGTATGTTACATCCTGTACATCATTTCAGGTATGTTACATCCTGTACATCATTGCAAAAAATGCAATACTAATACTGTCATATAAATATTTACTTATTGGTCATGTAACAATTATAAAATCAAAAATATATTTTAAATTGCGCAGGAACTTCACCTATTAATCTATTAGATTAAACTTAAAGGATTAGTCAAATATTCAAATAAAAAAAATTGTAGATTTTTTTTCAACTTGTCAATATAAATTTAAATATATTTACTTTGGTACCAAAATTAAAACCGGAATCAAACTTACGAGTAGGTAATCCGTTGGAAAAAATCGTTAAATATACTTATTACCGTAAAGAGGGTACGCGTTGTCCTTGAATTTAATAAAATCAAGGACAGCATTACAAGTAAAGGGGAGCCTGTACTATACAACGTTAAAATACGCAGTTTTTTTTACATACAACTGTAATATCAATTCTATGTAATAGTAACCGAGGTTAAGAAATAAATTGAAGGTAGTATAAAAACAAATTGTGCGCATTTAATTTGATAATGACGTAATACGTTAAAGGATATGGAATTATTAAAACTGAGGAAATGTTTTTTTTTTTATTTAGAAGGTAGTTTTACTTGTATATGAAATACCATTCAAATATTATTTTTCGAATTCGACGCAAACGAAAGTTGTCTTCCCCATTTGCCCGCATATCCCCTTTGTAATATCGAAAGTGCTAGCAAAATGAAAATTATCAGATTTCCTGATAAAATGCAATTAGTAAAACTCCACTCACCCACTGATCGATCCGTTAGCACGCGATACAGCAATGCCGTAACACACCAATTTATAAGACACTTTATTTCTATCCTGCTAGTAAAACTTTCAAAACACTGTCCTTGCTAACAAAAGCTAAAACAGCCGTGAAAGCGAAACGTTTTCTATTTGCAATATAACTTGTTGAAGTTTTGTACGCGATCTCACACAGCGTCGAATGTAACACCAATTAATAGTAATTAGCATTCAATTGATGCGTTACACGACACGTCCGTCTCGCACCGTGGCTCGCGGTTCACTGAAGGAAGAGAAGTGAGAAGAGACACGTCACTGGCTGCGCCCGCGCCGTGCTCACCTTTGCTTAACTGTACGACGCTTGCAAAATTTGATGCTTTAAGAATGTGTTAAGAAACATTAATTTTTAGGTTAATATTTCTATCATATATCAATGCGATTACTAAATGTGTTCGTTGTCTAATTTAACTATGCCAAATAAATAATAGTTCTTTAATTCACACATCGTTACTCTTATTATATTTAATAATAGTATTTCTGAAAAACTATCTTTCTGATCGTATTTAAATAGGAATTAAACCTATTAAAATGCTTAAAAAAATTTATACCAAAACAATTGCATTTGTAATTTCACTTAACAAAACCGACTTCAAGTATCTAAACATTTAAGTCTGCGCGTAAAACTGACATCTCGCTTTACGGCCTCGATATTTGGTCGGCACACACACACATACCTAAACCTCTCTACGCTCCATCTAACGATTCTATTCGATGCTAACACTAACTTTGTTTTTATAAAAGCAATTGCTAAAATTAAATTTAAACTATGAAAGAATTATTTAACAGTATTAAAAACGTCAACGATTAGTACGTACCTAAAGAAATTGATAGCGTTCAATTGAATTTATTGCATTGCTTAAGTTATTTGGATTATTTAAAAGCAAAACTCGCTAATGTACTGAAACATATTGACGAGTTAATTAAACATTGGGTAATAAATAACTAGACTTTACCATAAATATAGTCACCTTTTTTCCGTGGATTTCAATGTCTTGATACTTTCACTTGACTAACAACCTGCTGTGATTTGACGTCATGTTTTAAAAACAAGCTATAAAAAGTAGAACGAGACATATAAGAGTTACTAAGATAGGTTGAATACTTATCATAAAGTATTAATGATATTTAAATGCTAAGCTAATCGTAAAAAAAGTTCTTAAAATAATCCGAAACGGCTGAGAACACTCATACAATCCGGCAAAGAATAGAAGTCGATTGAAACTTCAATCGTCAAAATCGATTCGATTATTTGGGCTACAGAGGATCACAACGTAATACTAATACTTCAAAGCGGAAGAGTTTGTTTGTTTAAACGCGCTAATCTCAGGAACTACTGGTCCGATTTGAAAAATTCTTTTTTTTGTCGGATAGTCCATTTATTGAAGAAGGCTTTAGGTTATATAACATTACACTGCGACCAATAGTTTTTTTTTCTAATTCCTCGCGGACAGAGTCGCGGACCACAACTAGTAGACTTGGACAATCACAAAAACCCTCGTCAGTTGATCTACTGAGTCGATTAATCTTGATCCTTTTACTGTATCGTTAGTTGAAGGAAAATAGACTTGATATTGTAATTATTTCTTGAGTAACTGACAGTTTTATGAACTGATATTGCTTTTTTTTATTTATCATTGTCAGCAACTTTAGTGTTTATCTGTGTAATGGACAAGGACTTTAATATGAAGGATTTCTTTATTATTTAGTAGTCGTTTAAATCTACATTCCAAGAGTTTATATTTCTTAGTAGGCTTCTTCCATTCTAGGTAACTCGACACATTTTACTAATATTATAAATGCGAACGGTTAGATGGATGTTTGTTAGAAGGTATCTCCAAAATGGCTGCTTTAATCCCGCTGAAATTTAGCATGGACGTAGAACATGGTCTGGAAGAATACGTAGTTCGCTAAATATTATCCAAAATAACTGGTATAATTATAAATTCATTATAAATTATGAATGTCAAAATGATCTGACCATAATATGCATAAAGTAATTATGGTCACAAATTGTTTTTCAATCACCTTGTAAATATTTATACGAAACTCATGAATGTAACTGTGGTGTGAATTTTATGGAAGGTATATTGAAGGTTTAATGCCACTGTTATTTTGTGAATTTCGACAATTTCATATTTATTTGACAATGAGCATAACCTCAAAACTGTGAACATATAAATTTCAATTAGAAATCTCCACTCTTTATAATAATCAAAATCAAACTGTTAAATTGTAAAATGTTATTTTCTCGCGTATTTACTTGAAATTTCATATGGAAAGAAATTATAATTTAAACAAGATATAGCAAAGTTGTGCCTTTATGCAAAAAGAGTTTGCTACCATTGTCATAATGCATCTTCACTAATATGCCTAGTCCGACCATAAAAAGACAAAGTTCACAATTGATTGATAACACATCGCGAATCATAATTTTATTTTTCAAACATAAATTATATGGTAATCATAAAGAAAGTTAAAATTAGCTGATACATGATACATTTACAACCGAAAACTAGTTACGTTTTTATTTATTGCTGACGACTGTTGCTCGAGGGCCTTTACAACTCACTTGCTAATTACGCTGAGTAGAATTTTAGTTATAAAAACTGTCGCTTTCGACTCCGTCCGCGCAGAATAAAAAAAAACATAATGAGTATCCTATCAGTGTTCTGCCAGACTATGTTCTACATTTGTGACAAATTTCATCAAGAACTATTGCACCATTCTGGAGATACCTTCAAACAAACATCCATTCGTTATCTGGCTCGGTGGGTATGAGTCAAACTAAATAATAACAGCTCACTAGCGCCCCTCTGGCAATGTCAAAAAGTGACAAGTTTGGGCGTACTGTAGCTGTAAGCATTTTTCTATGCCTATTATAATACACTCCTAACTTAGGGTAAGCACGGAGTCCAGGGGTAGGGACGTATAGTGTGAGCTGATGATGATATTTTATTCCTTTTAATATAGACGTCACCGCGATAGCTACGCCTTTGTCACCTGGTCATATATTTCCGTTTGACTGTAAATTCAAGCATACATATCAGTGAAACATACAAACTACATTAAAGATATAGATAGTAAAACATAGTTAAAATAGGAAGAGTATAAAATGTATATTGCTAATGATTTGGTGTCGAATTTAAAGATAACAAATTACAGATAATGGTCATAATGACATTTTGATGTTTCGTTTAGCCGTAGTATTCCACGGCCGTAATATCTTTAATTGTACATTTCTTCCTACATTTATTTGTTAGGTTTTTCCATAACTGCGCAACGGACCTCTAGCTGAAATTTGGCATAGATTTAGAGCATAGTCAGAAAGAACACATAGATTTAAAAGTTCTTTTAATTCCGTGTGGTGTGTGGAGTCACAGGCCACAGCTGGTGTTACATAATTATGTGAGAAAAAGATTTTTCGAATAGAATCCGATGTAGTCTCTGTTTAACCAAAGAAAATAAAGTGTGGGCAATACGTCCTTGAACTATTGTTTTGGCAATGGAAACCCACTGTTAATTGAGCAAATAATGAAAACTTTTAGTGGTGTTATGTAGGTTATCGAGTGAGGTACATTCTTGACAAATATCCAACGTCAAAGTTGCCAGAGAAAGTTAACTCACACGTAAATACACTTGAAATGTAATTGTAAAAAACAAAGCTGCAAATTGTTAAAAAATTAACTTCTCACGCCTTGAAGTCCAATATGGATGGATAATAAAAGTTTCAATTATTTTAATGTTATTATTACTTTAAAAGTATATGTTAAATTATTTCACTATTTATTTTGTCTTTGTTTAATTTTAATGATTTTTTTTGTTACATTGCTTAATTTAAAATTAATATAAAGTTAACATTAGAAACATTAATTTTACATCAAATACTTCTAGCACCGGTGGCTCAAAGGTTAAGCAATTGACTTGTAATCTGCAGTTATTGGGATCGAATCCCACCATGTACTACTGAATTTTTGATTTACATATGTGCAATTGTCGGAAGTTCTCGTAGTGAAGGAAATCATCGCAATGCAAACTGCATACATCTGCAAATAAATTCAAAGATGTCAACTATCACTAGGCCAGCGTGATTGACTATGGTCTAATCACCCCTAACTTAAGGTAGGCCTCGAAGACACTCTATAATATTAACAATTTTTGCCACGATTTTTAAATATATTAACTAATCAAGAATGTTTTGTCATTATGTAAAAATATTTCCAGAATTATGTTCAAATATAATTTTAATAATGAAATAACTTATATAAGATTTTCTTAATTCTATTACACATGTTTATCAAGATTTGGAAGTTACTTCAATAGTTAATAAATTATACTAATAAATGTAAACTAGTGTAATATTTATTCATGTTATACGAATTTCAAAAAATTCAACATAACTTATTAGTTTATAATTTTAAGATTGATAAATCTGATCATTCACGCCCCTGACCTAGAATGGTAGACAGTGATTATAAAACAAGCAGATTGAGGCAACAAATTGATATTGTAACTTTTTGATTACTGCACATCTTGCTAATATTGTAAATGCGTAAGTTTAGATAGATGCTTGTTAGGTGATATCTCCATGAAATTTGGCATAGATATAAAACATAGTCTGGAAAAACACATGGAGACAGTTTATAAATATAGAAGAAAATGTACCACCTTAAAAGTATTTTGGATTATTTGAATTCCAATGAGTTTTTGATAATGAGAGGGATGACGATATTAATATTAAGATTTTAGTCTCCGAAACCATGGATAAATTGCATATAACAGTATTTCACAAAAAAAAAGTTTCCAAGAATAATAATTAAGTTGGTATAAAGATTTCCACTTATCATGTTGTCTAGGACCCATAGATTAAATACTTAACTCTTCTTGACACCTCACTTCACATCACCTACATTCTTAGCAGCACCTTCTTTCCTAAATGCACTTATCAGTCATACTGACAGGCGTTCAGCCATAGTTCGGTCACCTAACGGAGTATCACAAGCCGCGGGGCAAACTATGATAACATTTCGGAGTCCATCGTCAACCGGTATGTTTTAAACGTCCAAAGAAAGCTTTCGTATGTAGGTCGCAACCTGCCTTCGACCAAAACGACCGGTTCTTGTCGTTGATATGTGTTAATACGAAAAGATAAACATGCGATATTATCACGCAAAGTGACGGAACAAAATTCCGACTTATATGTACAGTGAGGTTCGCTGTTTGTGCTAAGCGTTTGAAAGCGATAGTGTAGTACTCACGCCCGTAACCTAGAGGGATAGGCAGAGACCACGGACTTTTATTAAGCGCGGTACTAACACACCTCTCTCGATTTTTTTATACAAGACAGTGAACCCTTATGGGTTATTTGCAGGATTCGGAGGTTATCTCATTAAAAAAATGTTTTCTGTAAGTAGAAAACCGCAAGCGGCGGTCACTGTACCTGAGAATGTTTAATTTATGTAGCAATTTTTTTTATGCACGATGGTTGCTGTTCTAATTGAAGTTGCAAGCCTGCAAGATGAGGCTTAGATGTCAAGTCCTTAAAATAGGGCTAAATTAATCTTGGTCAAATGTTTCCATGACGATGTACCTTCTATATCTGTCTCTAGATTTTATTTCTTTCTTCATATGTAATCCTGTTAGACAAAATTTAGTCTAGAACTTATATTATCTTAATATATATAAATAAAACAATTAATATAAACATAGTTATAATTATTTTGACACGGTCAACTTACAAATTTTGTTATTAGGTACCAATGTTTGTCTCTTACATTTAAAATGTTATATAAATGTGATAACATATAAACTAACGCTATAATATATGCATTGTGATGATAAAGTGTCCCTTAGCCCAAAAAACACAATTTATAGAAAGCTGGTTAAAATTTTTAAGATAAGAATTTATCACAATTAAAAAAGAATCTAATAGTGTTACCAGCTTTTATTTCACATATTAAAATCTTAATATCTAGTACCCAGCAGAACTGTGACTAGAATTAACATATAAATGATAAATAGTATACGATTAAACATATTAAATAAATTAAACTTAAGGAATGAAAGTTATCTTAAATATTACGAGTAATATTAACAAGATTTAAATATTAAAAAAAAGGGAAATATACGACGACCAAGCGTCCTAGAGGCTAAATAGTTTCATTATATGTGTTGATGTTATACATTAATATCATTAACTGTGGGTTTCTGAGTCCAACATCTCCTTTTAAAACATATTGTTATCTCTGTGTTGTCAAGAATTGACAGAGATGAATTTATATAGAGATTTTGGTCAGAAATCCACGGTAATTCGATTATGTTTCACACGAGGACATAAGATAGTGATCAACAGTGCAATACTGATATCGTTTGAATACACTCTCAAAACGGTATCCTCAAATTATGCATTAAAATAGTACTGCAATGTCAACTGCTCTACTTAATTGTCCTACCCTCGTGTGAAACAATCGTGAAATTGACACATTCCAGTTTAGATACAAATTAGGTAGGATCTAGGAACTATTACTTGAAAACTAAATATCAGAGAAGTTAAGCATTTAGTATTAAAAATATGATGAAAATGATCCAAATTAACTAGCACATGAGTGCGGGATAACATGAGATATTCACTAACGTCATACGTAGCGACATAACTCTGACGTAATTGAAGTGAAGTCTCATGTTATACACTATTTTTTAATGTGAATTCTATTTTTAAAGTAACAAATTCAAATATAAGGCTCGGCGCACACGGACTACCGACCACAGCCACTGATGGCCAGCGACAAGCAGTTCACACGATTTTTTTAATGTTTTTGTTACTGTAGCGAGTGACCGGCAACACGTATGCGTTGCGTTCTAACAAAATATAAGAAAAATCATGTGAACTGCTTGTCGCTAGCCACCGGTGGCTGTGGTCGGTGGTCCGTGTGCGCCGAGCTTAATAATGTCTTTTATAGCTATATCATAATTCACATGCCTAAAGCTTGGTTATCTGATTTTACGATCTTTAAACTTACTATCAACTAACCTATTTAACAATCTACACTCATGTTTATTTTCAGTCCAGTATACTAAAGATTTTTGTGACTTTTCAACTGAAATACTGAAAATTATTTGAAAAAAATATATATAAATAAATAAAAATTGTAAGTTAGAATGTATATTTGGTAAATTAACTTTATTTATTTTTATTTGGAAACTATCAATTCTTGTTAAACGAACCATAAATTAGGCCATTATTAATGATATCGAGAAAATAAAAAGTAATTTAAAAAAAATTGCAAAAAAAAAAAATCGTGATTGAAAATGTATGAAATTTTTTAGCGTGCGATAATTTCTATAAAAAATGGCACACAATGAAATATTAATTTTGACATAAAAAAATGTATATTCCAAATAACCTTTCCCTTACCATTTTATCAAATACAACCTAATTGCAATAAAACTCTTAAAATATGTTCACACAGCCCAAACACACGTCTTAAACTAAACATACAAGGTCCGAGTTATTAAAAAAATACTATTACGACGGCTACATTCAAAATAATTATAACATAGCTGTTACAAATGTACTTGGACAATGTAAATCTCACATCTAATTTTAAAAAAAACTGGACAGTAAACGACAAAAGTTGATCAAACCCAATTCAATTTTTAAAAAAAATAATCGCTTAAAAAAACTAAACCAAAGCCTCTTTTCTTTTCAATAATATTGTTAATTAATTTGACAACCATACAATTATGTCATACTTATTATTATAATCTGTATGATATTAATAAAGTTGCCTAAATAATAATACTTTTTATGAAACAAAACAATTAAAACTGATTTTTTTTAATTAATCAGTAATTTTTTAAAGTTTTTTTTATATCCAAATTATTGTAACACTTGTACTTTAATTTATTATAAACATTATTAACAAATATTAAGTAATAATAAATATATTAAATTATCAAATAAAACAAATCTTGAAAACGAGTCGATTTATCTTCATTTTTCGTTTAACTTTCTCTTTCATTAATATCTCACAATTGAATATTATGTTTCAACGTCGTAATAATTTACGTATGCTGAAAATTATGAAAAACAAAATAAAAAAAATTATAAAAAATAAACCAAATACAGTTAGAAGAATCCAATATCGCACATCAGTATTTAGAATGAGACGCATCGCTACGATTTAGTAGAGCGTTATCTCTTTCGCACATTACGAGTACGAACACGACGACGACATAAGTTTGTCTCTTTCTAATAAACGATATGCAATATTATGACATACTGTCATTGCATAATTACTAAGATATAACATTCCCATTCAAAAGATATGCAACGATACCCCTAATTTGCCAAAATACCCCTTAATCATGTACTCAATACCTGAGGATTATGATCAAAATGCCTCAACCACAAACCAAACATCAACTTCAAGACATGCATTATACAAGTGAACATTTCACCCTCATTTATATTGTTATTCTCATCCCAATATGTCATTTTCTTACCGAATTCAATCAGTGAAACTATCTTTATAAATAGCTTACTTAGTTTCCTACTTAAATATGATTTACTATAATCTTCTTCGTCATCTCTACAAATTCTACAATCGCAAATACTTTCTACCGCATCAGAATTATCTATTTCAACTTCTTTTGCAACATTTTCAAGAGAATGATAAAGATCCATGTCCTTCAATGTATTACTAACTATATTTTTATCATCTTTTACTAACGAGTCTGTATCAGTTACAACTATGGTAGGAATTGGAAGGAAATTAATATCTGAATTATGTTTTTTAATATTAAAAGTGCTCGTTCTATCAATATCTTTGTATCTATCTTTAAAACGAATAAAAGGTACAGGTTTTAAATTAGCTACATTTTCTACTGATCCACATCGAACATCGTCGATACTTTGTCCTAAATGTTCATTACTTTTAAATTGAATGTGAGATGTACATCGCTTCATCAATACTTTCTTTCTCAATGTTCTACTCTTTTGAGCCTCCTCGTACCACACGTTATGAACGGTGCCGATTCTTCTCTGACGCAAAAGATTCCCCGATCCTTCGTTTCTGTCTGTCTTAGCGGTCCGCGACTCATACGACACGCTTCTGCTCAATGGCGTCCTCATTTCTAACATCTCATCGTCCTCGATTTCTCCCTCATTAAAACTTTTCTCTGATTCTTTCACTTCATCAAAAAAGCTTTTAAAAGAAAACGTCTTCTGTAATTTCTTAACTTGCGGAGATAAGCCACCCTTTTCCATCTCGACGCCCTTGTAACTCCTCAACACGTGTAAAGCCTTATTCTTTTCTTCGTTCCCCATCGCCAAAGATGCGCGCCTGCTTATCATTTTATACTGAGAAGCTGGGACATCTTCAAAACTCCTGTACTGTTCCAGCATACGGTCACTGTCGTTCGAATTCAACGACCATTCCGACGCACTGGACCAGTCTGAGCCTAGCGTGTTCAAGTAGTTAAATATTTCAATTCCGCCGTCCAACGAGATAGATCTCTGCAGGGGTATGTCATGATTGAATCTGTAGTCCAGTTCTTCATCGAACTTCCCGAGCCAGTTGTCAAGCTCCGCATTGTTAAGGTTGAGGCTGAGCTCGAGGCGCAGGTTGAGCTCCGGGCGGTGGTGCATGTCGGAGAGACGGCGGAGCTTGGTGTGAGTGTGCGTGTTTGCGCGGGGGAGAGAATGCCTACGCGGTGGCGGCGGCGGGGGCGGGACCGGGGCCTGGGGGCGGGGCCGCCTTGCCGCGCGCGGACAGTGGCCGGGGGAACGCGCCCACGGAGAGATCAGACTCAGCAAAGAGCTTGCGAAAACTGAACGGTACAACAGTCAGATATAATTAATTTTGTAGATGACATTAAAAAATAAATCCACCAACGAGGGTGAAATTGAAAAATACAAATTCCATTGACTATGTTATGTATAATTTTTCCTTCGTGTCAACATGAATTTTTGAAGGTACAATATTAATTTAGACACGCTCGTAAGTGGATTTTTGTGTTGACATTTAAATATTGAAAATATATATTAAAAGCAAGCAGTCATAAGCATGCAAGACGGCCTCTCTCCTCTTGCATTTTTTTTGCAATAATCTTGTACTATAAAATTATTTTTGGAAAAGTAAAAACAGTCTTTTAATTTATAAAAAAGAAATAGAATATTCGTTTTCGTATTCAAATCAGATGACATTTTGAGGTTAGACTTAATAATGTTATTTTTTGAAAAAATATTTTAAAGTGATTTAACGCTGGCAACAAATAATCATAATAAAAGCTCGGGTCGCGAAATAAAAATAAAAAATACCTTAATCTACGTCGCAATCAGTACCAAGGGCCGAAAGAGATCCGTGCCGGAGGCGAGCGACGGCCGGCATCGCGTGACGTCATCGCCAACCAGAACCTGGCCGCACACACGCAACCACAACACTTAAGGGGAGGGTTCAACATAAAATGGCCACACGTGGACAAAATAATCAGGGGGTAAAAAGTGCACGGGAAAGTAACAAAAAGTGTAAATAGAAAACTGAAAACCAGATTTTAAAAAAATGAGTTTATTTAATAATTTTATCAATTTTGAATTTAAAAAAATGATTTTTTTTGTGTAACGTAGTTTTTGGTGACAACTGTACATTTCGTGTCACAGGATTGTGCAAAAATATAAACAACAAACAACATTTAATGAGTTAAAAAAAAATTATGTGAATATATGACAAAAATTGGACAAAAACAACAAAAAAAGGATAAGGATTAGGGAAAAGTGAAGCGAGGTAAGCATTGGTTGCTAGTGTATTAAATTTATCGAAAACTCATGCAAGTCCGTGCTTCGTGTATTACGATGATCTCTTTCGGCCCTGGTCGCATTTTTCGTTCTTTAACATTAAAAGCCACCTAGAAATATAGGTAAAAAAAATTTGAAAAATAAAACTAAAAAAAATGTAAAACCAAAAAATGTTTCGATATTTTCAAAAACCTTAATTTTATTCATGCGAAACTATATCACCAGTACATAAATAAAATTATGTATTATAAAAAAAATGTACCAGAACCAAACAAAAAGTGTGAGTGAATGTGAGAAGAAATAATGTAGGAAAATATTTAAATACATACATCAACCACCTTGGTATTAATTAATATACTTATAAACATGTTAAATCTAATGATCCCCAATGATTTTTGTCACACTGTCTAGCGTTGACATACAGAAAAAATAAAAAGCTTCATTAATGCAAAGTCAAACAAGGATATTTGGCTGATATAAGGCTGCTATCCTCAAAACCTACATGGACATAGAAAATAACACAAAAAAATGACCTGACAGTACGGAAAAGACCTTGTGACCGTTTTTTGACATTGACAGAGGGATGAGAGTAAGCTATGATAAACTAATTTGACTTTTGTCCCCCGTTTTAAATATCCTTGTCATTCTATAATCACAAAAAAATATCACCCTTATTAAATTTTACACTGATTTCTCACTCTAATCAAATAATCTATTGACTTGCATCCATTATTTAAAACAATGTGTATTTAATAATAAAAAAATTATTAACTACAAAAAAAAAATAAAAAAAAACAAGGGTGACGATGGAATCAAAACAAGAAATATAAATAAGCCATACCATATCCCAACTTCTTCAAGTCACTATAAATATGTATATATTTTTTACCAAAATATTACTGCAAATATTATAATAAATTTTAAATGCAAGAAAAACAAGCAAAAGCACACAAATACATGCAGGTATTCATATTGCATGCAGCAACGTTAGTTGTCCCGACCAAATTAGTTAGACCCCTGGGTAGGAAATTAGTACTTACAACTTCCTGATGCCACTGTTGCGTTTCCATGGCGCGTCATCAGGCTCCGCGGGTAACGGACCTTGCACTGGCGCCTCCTCTTCCTCGTTAACTGTCGTACTAACTGATGACGATGTGTCTGAACTTGTACTGGAATGGAATACGTCGTAATGTTTTTATATGAAACATTAGTGTCACGGTCAGAAGATAAATATGAAAAACAAAAGTTATAATGTCTCAGAAAACGGACCAATCCAGAATTTTTTAAATTCGATTTTTTTTATAGTCTAAGATCTAGCAAACGAGCAAGCGAACGATCTGAATACGACGAAATACCGAAGCGCCCGCCTCCCACAGACATCCGCAATTGAAGATACGTCGTCTTCCTTTAATCAACGGAGGAGAGGACGCACAAAAATATATTTGACCTTCCCATGCGCTCTCCTTCCTTCGCGTAGAGGAAAAAAGTGGGGAGGGAAAGGAGACTAAAATTATGTCTCCGTCACAAAGAATTACATTTCACTCGTCAAAATCAGTATCGACAATTAGAAGACACAACACAGGTTAAGAAACAAGTCAGGTCATAAAGCGCTTCCTATAGTTCGCTTACCTATCGGGCTGCGGTTCAACCTGCAGCGCTTGCAGCTGCTCCTCGAGCCGGTTCAGCTTTAGTTTGAGTTCGTTCCTCTCGTGCAGTATGGCGCGCAGTTCGCGCACGCTGAACGTCGGCCGCGATGATTGGTCGCCCTCCTCCCCGCCCTCGGGGAATCCCGCGCCGCATGACGTGCACTTTTGCTGAAAACATTCATCCTTCTATCCATTCTTTTAAAATGTAAAATCGAATTAATGATATAGAGAAGGAATCTGCCATAGTTCAGGAGCTAAGGCTCCCGTAACACGGGCCTTATAGTTCGGGAGCCAAGGCTTCCGTAACACGGGACTTATAGTTCAGGAGCCAAAGACCTGGACAGTGTTTTTAAACACTTTACACGTCACGAACCACTTATTGCAAACAGTTAAGTAGTTCTTTAGGGTATAATCAGGATGAGAAATTTTCACTAAGCGACTACTTGAATAACCCTTAAGCCACAATGAGTGCGACAGTTACTATGTAAGTCTAGTGATGAAGATAGAAAAAGATGATTAAGTTATATTTGTCTTTAAAGCAAATAATATATTGTCGACTAATGAAATGTTTGTAAATAAACGGACTGGGGTAATTAAGGTCTAAACTAAGTCTATGGTAAACAAAATTTACTGTTTTCTGTGCATCAGATTGCTGCAGCACGGCAATGTCCCTCTGCTGGGATTGGACAATGGCTGTCAGTTCGGTGCGCTCCTCGCATACCAAACGCATCTGAAAACATTCATTGATTAATCTATAAATGTAATACAAAATATATCACTAACATTTGCTGCTATGTTAATCATGGAACATCCAAGTTGTGTAGTTAATAGTTGCTCCAATGACGATTTTTGTCACAATTGTTGAACAAACGTGTTAAATTTCCTTCCTAAATTTATTAAAAAATGTACGCCCACGTACAAATATAGTTCATTTTATCCGACAGTATTCATACATTTAACGTGAAATGCACAAAAATAACTTGAATAGCCTACATACTATTGCGAGCTTTAGAATTCAAACAAACACTGCATTCGCACTTAAGCTCCATCCAATGCAAAATACGTGTCGAAGGCGTGAAAAAGGCTCGTACGTTTTGTATTATTTGAAATTCACAGCTATTCACGAAAAAAAACATGCTCTTGCATTTTTCTATAGTCTACGGAATATATGTATTTTAAAGAGAATCATTTGGAATGGCGCGCTTTCATTGCCAAGTCAAGTGTCAGATCGATTAGTGAGGGGACATAAACGTTGATATTTTAATAAGGCTAGTGTTGCGCCGATACACCGGCACAGTGACGGATTGTCTTCCTAACAATACGTAACCATGATTAACAATGCAATGATACGAATTATATCAATTCCATAAGTATCTTGGGCTTTAATATATACAATTACATTTTAGGAAATTCATTATAAGTTTATTGATTAATGTTATAATTATAATACAGTTTAGTATCGAATAATTCTACGAAATTGTTTTGGTGTAAACTGATATCAATTTCATTACCTAATACAAATAAACCACAATGGACTATAAACAAATTGAAGAGCGACCATTAAATACTTAATCGAACAGCTAGTAAAATTTATTAGCCAAAATAAAGTGGGGTTTGGTCACAATCAACGTAATAGGATTTGGAGGTGCGTGCGAATGGCTCCGCACTTAATATAACCGTGAGTTTTCACAGACGAAAGACGTGGGTGTTAGCTTAATTTTTTCAAAGAGAATGTGTGATTAGAATATATTTTTGTACAAGTATTTCTGCTGTAAAAACCCACAACGACCTGTTACTGTAGTTAGAGTCGGCGGTTTATTTCCATATTAAAAACCATAGCTACAAAAACACATTCTAATATACATTCGTTGAAATCAAACTAAGATATAATTTTGTACATTTTAGAGACTTTAAATCCCAAACAATAGAAGTATTCGGGCGCATACTAAAATATTTATATCATTGATTCGTTTGTTCAAAATTGCGAAAGTTTAGTATTACAACTGAGAGCTTTGGTCTAGAGTTTTCGTGCCAACTTTTGAACTCGTAGTAGAATACTGAAGCCTTTTTAAAAATTCAATTATTAGACACATCGGTGGCAGTTGCCAAAAGAAATTGAAACTATGACGTAATAACGTCTATAGACTTGGCCCATATCGATCTTAGCATATTTTCAGTCAACCAACCCGCTCTGGGCCAGCGTGGTTGACTATGGCCTAGTCAGCCCTAACTTAGGGTACGCCGAGGTCGATCCCCTCGGTCTAGCCTACAGTGAGCTGATGATATATTCATTCGGGAAACAAAGTTTTGTTCCTGCCACACTAAGAAAGGAGTAAGGACTGGGCATTGACAGTAATTACATGAAAAATTGAAACTTATTCGATGAAAATAGTTACATCTTTTATATCTAACTCTTTTCGCAAGACGGGTCAAAACATAAGAACGTGCTCGTTTTTTAGCCTAATATCATAAAATTTCCTGTGTTATAGTTAACATACTTTCTCGGTGAGAAGAGCCCTTATTCCTTTAAAGTATGTTATTAAGAGCTCTAAAGTTATTAACTACTCATGACGAGATAGGGGGTTCATCTTGATACTATTTAGGTTAGTGGTTTTGCTATTTACTTTAAGTTAAAAATGCATTTAAAAGACGGGTTACATTTGAATAAGTATTTAAAATGTTGCAGTCTTAAATAGTTTGATAAATATATTATTTATATTTGATATAAAGCAAAAAAAATAAAGGAGATAGTCGTAAAAATTCAAAGCTAATTATCAAATAAAGTAGTATAGCGTAGACCAGACAGTTTGCAGTCGCGAGGGAAACATTATTTTAAATTCATGAAAGTTGAATTGGCGCAATGTTTTGCATTCGTGTGGTTTACATTTTTTATTATGAAAAAAGTATGATAATAAATTCAAACATATCGGAATTGAAGGTGAATTTTAAATTACACGATCTTATACTTATCTGTGCTTACATGATACTGTGAATAACAACTACCGAAAATAAGATATGGTTATCTCTGTTTTATTCAAGAAAAACAAAGGGATGGCGATATTTTATAGTACAATCAAGTGCAAACTCATGGCAGATAATTGATGAAAAGATCGATATTGCGTTTGTCGATGAATGTACGTTATTTCATTATATTTAAAAAATATTTCGTATGAATTATGAATTAATATTGTGACTATCTATTATAATAATAGTAAATTTTTACACTTATTATAAGGTGGCAAACGAGCAAACGGACACTTCAATTCACCAAATAGTGAAGCGACTGCTGTCATCATCATCAGCTCACTATACGTCCCCACCGAGAGGCTCGGAGTCTACCCTAAGTTATGGGTGACTAGGCCATAATCAACCAAGCTGGCCAAGTGCGGGTTGGTGTTGGTGACTTCACAAATATCTTTGAATTTCTTCTCAGATATGTGCAGGTTCACAACTGCTGTCATAGACATGTTAATCGACAGAGGAGGTCACGCTCAGATAGAGGACATTTCCCCTTCCTATGCGTCCCCTTCACCGTCAATTCCCCTTCCCCAAATACAAGAATATAATTACCTGATTTTGTAGCTGCTTATGCTTCCGTCGTAGATCCCGACTGACCTGTGCCAATTTGTCCACTTGATTCGTCAACTGTAAAGTATCCAAAATTGCCATTTCAATACACGAACTCACAATTTAATTTTATAATACACTATTTAAATAATATCTATAGTAGGTTGGTAACCACATAAGTTAAATGTTTAATACAAATATCAAATCATAACAAATAATAATCTAAAAGATACATCGTGTCCTTCAGTGAGCATGATAAAAAAAAACATGTTAGTTGATATGTATATCTTTTATCAGACATTTCGATAGTTCGATTAGATAGCCTTATTATTTAAATCGAACGTCTCTTTGCAGGGAGCCAAAATATTGCTATCAAAAGGAGCCGACAAATTGACTTATATAATCCAAAATTGCTTGCTCAATAAAAGATTTCAGATAAAAGACAAGGATTGACGTATAGCTTGCGTTTTTATTTATTCATATAAATATATAACATTAATCCATTTTTATTACATAAATAGTAGCGTATGCCTATAGCCTAATGGTTAAGAATACGGATTTCCGATCTCTTGGCCCAGAGTTCGAATCCCGCCAATCGACTATTGTCGTCAACAATGTCCTAGCACAAACAAGCCTAGAGCTTACTTGGAATAATGCAAGAAATATTAGTAAATTCACAAAAATTTGCTAATCTATATATATAAAAGAAAGTCGTGTTAGTTACACTATTTATAACTCAAGAACGGCTTTACCTATATGGCTGAAAATTGGTGAGGAGTAGCTTAGAGCCAGGAGACGGACATAGGATACTATTTATTCATTTTTTTTTAATTTATGCCTTGAAGAACTGCTTTTTATTTAACTTACTAATATTATAAATCCGAATGTTTAGATGGATGTGACGTGGATTGATGGATGGTTGGGCTACACTAATTAAGTTTTTTTTATATATCCACGCGGACGGAGTCGCGGGCGACAGCTAGTTTTTTATAAAATAAAAATCACAACCTCGCGGAGACAGACAAAAGGACGAATAAAACGTGTAGGCTTCGCAGAACAAAACAAAGTTATTAAAATCATTGTATTACAAATTGGAATGATTTCAATTAGTGTTTGAATACGATGCTGTAACAACAAAGATCTGTATTCAACACAATTCAATGCTTGTTATATCTCTTCAATCAATGATTCCAGGCCTTCGGTTTCGACTTGCTTTAATTACGAGTGTATGAGATTAACAATTTTGAAACATCCTGTATTGTTCATTTGAATTGTAATGAAAATGTTCTTTGAAACTTATACCGCCTGTTCGATTTCTACAAAAACATACCAATACTTTAATTTAAATATTTCTCTTAATTTAATTATTCTATAATATAATAAACATTTTAATTCTAATTTAAAAGACAATTAACAAAAGTTGTAAGTACAAATATATAAACAACCTGTAGATTTATATTTAAATTCTTATCAAAGTTAAACATTTATAAAAGCTTCCAAGAATACTGGCGATCTGTAAAGAAAAGCCGCACAAGGTCGTCCACCCACGCTATGTAAATGGCCTCAAGTCCCTCCATTAAGAAAAACAATAAGAAAATGTCGCAGACACTTTAGAAAGACAATTTTCTTGTGTCTATTTATGGACTGTACAAGTATACGATGCTTATTAACCAATTCTTATGTAAAATTAGCTTTAACCAGCGACTTCGTCTGCGCGAAAATAAAAAAAACACTTTAAACAGCCTATGTGTCCTTCCGGACTATGTTCTACGTCTATGCCAAATTTCAGCTAGATCCGTTGAGCCGTTGCGGAGATACCTTCAAACAAACATCTTTCCATCCATCTAAACATTCGCATTTAAAATATTAGTAAGATAGTAAGATAGATGTCGCCCGCGACTCCGTTCGCGGAGAATAAAAAAAACTTTATTAGTAGCCTATGTCTTCTCCAGACTAAGTGTCGTTCTCGAGATACATTCTAACATACATCCATACATCGCATTTATAATATTACTAAGATAAGATAGTAAGAAGACTACGAAAGATGAAAAATAAACACTAATACTCAATAGATATTGAAATAAAACCAGGCTACAAAATTGATAATATTCATAAATAAATAAATATACGAGCACGAAATACTGGCTCAATATTGAGTACAGTCCGAGATAAACTGAAAGTGTTATTTATAAATATTAATCAATAATGATATTGCTTACATCTGACCTAGATAGCGACTGAATATGATTTACATTTAGGAGGAAGTAAAAAATTTCTACGATGGCGAGACCTACGTCCAGATCATTATTTATATGTTCTATAAGAAGATTATCACCTGATTCAGACCTAGATTAAGATAAGGGACACATTAAGGTTACACATTGAGTACACTTTACCTCAAGATTTGTTTGTAAACATACTATTTTGAAGCTTTATGAAATGGTGCTTATAACCATATAAAACTTACTTATATTATAAATGCAAATGTTTGGATGGATGCTTGTAAAATGTATCTTCGGAACAGCTGGAAAAATCTTACTGAAATTTGAAATAGATGTAGAAAAGCTGTTATACATAAGTATTCTAAAATCTCAATTCAGTATATTTAAATCGTATAACACTATCACCTCGTCACAACACAACACCTAAGCAATTAAACAACCTGCGAGTGAATCACTATGAATCATACCTGCATGACATTTTATCCGTCGAGCCGTTTAACTAAATGTAGATATGAAAAAACATACTGGTTATCGATGTTACCTACTTATATTGAATACAAACAACAGTAGAAGTTGGATAAGTTATAGTCTAAGTGGACAGTCAAATCTGCAACATTTTTCTTGCTTATGACTTTTACGTCTAACGCGAGTTTTGCGCATATAAATGTACTCCGGACAATGACTCGTTTCTTGCTTATCGACTTTAAGATAACTGGAAATAAAAATTATATTTTCTGTTCCTAAATATCCTCTCTGTAGGAACGGGAATGTTTGGAAAAAGATGGAGGAGGCCTTTACTCACAGCGGTGTCCATATCTAAACACGTAAATCTAACAATACTAATATAAATGTAAGCTAATTACTAACAATACTAAGAAAATACTACTCATGTAAATAGTTATTTAGATATGGAAATAAAAGACTTTATTATTATTATTAAATATCCTCTCCAGGTCAATCTTACTTGGACTGACTTGAAAGGAGGACTTATTTGTTCTGAATTGTTCAAAAATAAGTAATTCGCGTTGATATTGTCTCGTTACAAATCATCAGTTTTATATTATTACCATAGATTTACTACAAACGTAGTCCATAAATAAACATATATAGTGAGTGATATGACACAATTGCAGTTGGCTCGTTCACGCTATTACGAGAAGCCGAGTGGTGCTTAACTTAATTAGGAGCCACACGAGCCGCTTTCGGATTTCTCATGCGCATTAAATAGAATTTATTAACCACTCTTTACTTGGATAAATGCTAAAAGTATTATATGTAAAAGTCATTTATCACTATTTTATAACTAGCTGTCGCCCGCAACTCCGTCTGCATAGTAGTCAATTCTGAGACCTACTGAATATGCATATAAACTTTCAAAAAATCGCTCAAGCCGTTTCGGAGGAGTATAGCAACTAACATTTTGACGCAAGAATTTTATATATTAGATAAATTAAAATTTACTTAAGGGACATAAAATATTACATTACAAAGAGACTGGTGTACTGGAAATGGTTTGTATGCCTGAAATTTATTAGAACCTATTAGGTCTTTAGTAATATATAAGAAACAGATACTACTATTTTTTATAACAAAGGTGGCAAACGAGCGAGCGGAGATCTGAAATCGCTGAAATAGCGAAGTGACCGTTGCGCATTGACATACGCAATTAATATACGTTACCTATCTTTAATCGACGGAAGAGAGGATGCACAGAAAGAAAATATTTTCCCTTCCCATGCATACTCTCATCCGGAAAGTCCACTTCTGCTTCCCACCCTTATTACAATATTTTATAAAGGTACTACTCAGAACTAGCTAAAGTTCCATTATATGCCTATAAACATCATACCTAACCATAATTAAGCTGATATAAGGTGTTAAGATAGAAAGGTCTGCCATTTACCAAAAGTATAAATTGGAAGACAATGTAATTTTAAATTTACCGGTTTATAAAGAACACAATACTTCTAAATTTTATAAAGAAACCATATTGATCATTTATCACTTTTTATAACGGACGTGGATATCCAATCATACGATTCTACACCTTATAACTATTGTTTAAGGTTTAAAATTCATCACAATATTTTCTCAACTTCAAACAATGGTTGAGTTCAAAATTCCTTTCTATAAATTACTGTAAGTTAATGTTGAATTACTTTCACTGATGGTCACGAACCGGTTTTGAAGCGGCTACATTTTTCTACACTCGATTTCGCATGAGATTACATAAAATAATTTGTTAAAGCGTAAGATATCATAAAATTTTCATTTGACCGTAATGAGATAATTAACATAACAGTGAAGTTCTCACTGGCACAACGAATTCTATACAACACTAGCTGTCGCCCGCGACTCCTGCGTGAGGAATAAAAAAATAGATAGTAGACGATTCTTAGACCTCCTGAATGTGCATATAAAATTTCATAAAAATCGATCAAGCCGTTTCGGAGGAATTTTTTCTAGAAGATATTTTCTTCAAGTGGAAGCCAATATTAAAATTACCACATTCCTCGAAACCATTTTTTGCTGTCTGTACTGAAAACTGCGTTTGTTCCGGGAAATCTCTAAAACGGCTAGACCGATTATGTCAGAACTTTTACTGGATATAGCCGACATGTAGAGGACTAACTTAGAATATATATTTTTAAATTCCGTAGTGACAAAGTCGCGTGCGACAACTAGTCGACATATAGAATTTGAACAAGAATTTAATTTGATATCTTCTAATCTTTAACTAATCTTGCTGAACTAACATGGTATCTACGACTCATATCAGCATATACGGTGTTAGGTATAGATACCTAGAAAGTCTGTACATTAATTTCAGTATAGAAAGGCGATATTTAATGTAAAATAAATATTTAAATGTATTAAATACGTCATTCTATACCACAAGACTCTCAAAAAGGCAATGTCTTGTCGAGCGTGATGTATTTAAAGGCAGAAAAGGAGGAAAATTATATCTATTATTTATTTAAAAAATAATAAACATATGGAATTATTAATTTTATTAACATTATCAAGGTTCGATTCATATTTTTTCGTATCACCTTATTGATTTAATAACAGGAAAAATAACCAGTTATTATTAAAAAAAAACAAGTCAATGTATGAATCCAATATTAATGGTATTAAAAAATAGATTCTCATCATTTATCACCAATTTTTCAAATAAATATCTTATAAAATTAATTAACAACTTACTAAAAACTAATATACCTTAGTAATATAACTAAGCATTCCTTATTACCTAGATCTTACTAATATGTATTACAAATACAAATGTTTAGATGGATGGATGGATGTTTGTTACAAGGTATCTTCGGAACGGCTAAATGAATCTTGATAAAATTTGGCACACATGTAGAACATAGACTGGAAGAACACAACTACTTATTTTTTTTTTCTTATACCGCGGGGACGGAGTCGTGGGCGACAACTAGTTATAAACATAACACTAAACTCCGTGTTAATATGTACAAACCCAATCTCGCCCAACCTCGTCTCTAGACTAACTAATAGGACATAAAGACGGCTATTAACTGGTCGTCTGTTTGTACAAACTTTACGTAGCGTTAATTACACTCTTTTATCCATCAACTTTGTAACTTTTACATCGCTATAAATATCTAGGATTGAATTTTCACAGATACGTTTAATCAATAATAGGACTTTATAGACTGTGTTGCCATAAGCTGATAGTTTTATTTAAAAGATTTTTTTTATATTATTATAATATACTACACCGTCACCCGCGAATCCGTCTCCGCTGAATTAACAAAAAAAACTTAAAAAGTAGCCTATGTATTCTTCCAGACTATGCAGTCGTTCACGAGATATTTTTAAAATTACATACATCGATCTAAACATTCGCATTTATAATATTAGTAAGAAGTAAAATTATATACTTTACAAAATGTATTATATGTAAAATATATAAAAATAGTGCACCACCAGGAACCAATTTTTAGGGTTGCAGAAACAGAAACCTCCCCAGTATGCTCCTCACAAACAAAAGTTTCGTAAATTACGTATTTTAGTAGAATAGGAAAGTTTTCGTACATCGTAAAATGTCTAATGAAAAACTCCAGAGAACCAAGGACAACATTTTCTTGTGATTTTATAAGTCCCAAAACGATCAGACGTAAAACATAGCCTGGAAGAACACATAGGCTCTAATTTCAATTCCAAACGGATGGAGTCACGGGCGACAGCTTGTTCTTTTATAAAATATTCATTTACATATCCGCGTTATCTTATAAGAATAGATCCAAGGTAATGTCACGCTAGGGTGCATTAAGATACTTTTTCAGTGACATCGCTATAATATCGAAAAGTAAATAGTATAGGAGATAAATTCCAGATTGACAGACCGACTCCGTTGTTATCCTCTCGAGGTACGGAATTTAAAAAATGATATACTTTGTTTAACAACACTTAACAGCATTACTTGATGCGAATAACATTATCTACTTTATTATACCAATTTAGAGTAATAGATTTAACTATTGTAAAATATGCGAATGAAACCCTAAGTGAATCCTATGCTGTGATGAAAATAATTAACAGATTAATCAATCCTTTATTAAATAATAAAAGGAATAAATATAAACAATTAAATTCCGTATCATCGTATCAAAAGAAGGATGTAAAATAAAGCAATCTTGTATGATAAAGTTTACGAGAGAAGATTTAACTAGAAATAAAATGTAGGCGAACGTTCCCACAGATAATGTTAGCAGTGTGACGTCAATGCGACAGGTAATTGTCTGACATCACCGACTCATTCGTAGCGTGACTTTACGTCGCTATTTACGCCTTTTACATTTTTATACGACGGAAACTAGGCACTTTAAAGGAGTAAAACGGTGTTTCCACAATCGAAAACTAGTATAAAAACATGTTATCATCACTGCCATTCTTTGTGCAAAAAAAATATGTTTTACTACACTAGCATAGCATCAAAAACCCATTGTTCAGATTAATTCTATGGATTCAATTTAGTAAATGGGAAACAATCCCATCGGCTCAACGGTAAACTCTCGATTGCTTAAATTTTACTAAAGTTCGTCTCGACCTGTCTAGACACTTTACGTTAATACAAAAAATCCTAACAATGAACATGTTATTATAAAGTAATCACGGCCTTATCTAGAATCTTTTAACTTCTTTATACAACTAAGTACCCAAAATAAGCTGGTTTTCTAGTCGAATCTCGCTGACCTACTTTAAAAAATACACCTCCAAGACCTGAATGGTATTCATTTAGAAAAACTCAGCTTTAGTAAAAGTAAAGGTCATCTTTACATACAGAAACATTTGCTATGAATGAAAAAATTTCTCTTTTAACGTGCACCTTTTATCATTTGCACTTTGTAACATTTTAAAAAGGCTTTATCTATACAATTTATTTGCTAAAATGAAAGTAGTAAAATAAAACACGATTAAACTAAGAATCGTGTTTTAAAATAATGTATCATCTTACTAATATAAATGAGAAAATTAAGAACACATGGACTATAGTTTTTTTCTTAATTCTGGACTGTGTCGTAAAATAGAATAACCTAATAAGCTATGTGTACATTGACATGTTGCAGTAAACAATGAAAATATTATAATTAAATTCACTAATTATTACGTATATTTAAGTGGTTTTATATATAAAAGAGCGTCGGTGGGTCAGAGGTTAAGCACTTGACTTGCAATATGCAGGTCCTTCGAATCCCGCGATGTACCAATGTGTCTTTGATTTCCGATTTACATATGTACATTTATCCAACGTTCTTACGGTGAAGGAAAACATAGTGATGCGACCTGCACATAATCGAGAAGAAATTCAAAGACATGTGTGAAGTGAAGCAAGCCGCATTAGGCCAGCGTGGTCGACTATGGCCTTATCACCCCTAACTTAGGGTAGGCTCCGAGCCCCTCAGTGGGGACTTATAGTGAACTGACGATAATCTTAAGGAGTATGTTAAGGTTATTTCGGAAAACTAACGCGAGTTTAAATATTGACAACGTACATATTAATTACAATTATTTTTACCGTTAATTAAATATATGAAGTTATGAAACTAAAATTAAAAAAAATCTCAAAAATGTTAGCTACCAAAATATTGCAGTAGTAGTAAATATCCCGACGTGCAAAAACCTACTCTAAACTCTAGAAGCCCTCTTATAATGAGATGTGTGTGCTTTTGCATAATCCACATGCTATGTTAAAATTTTCAAGTAACGTGCAAATTTATGAGACCTTGCGCGCACGAGATATAATTCTCTGGTAATATTTTTTTAAATTTTTTAATGACAAAATATTTTACAGCATGAAATACAAAAAATATATAAAAGTAACAATTTTATTATAAAGTACCGCATCAGTAAATCATTTAAAAGGCAAATGGAATCCTTGTAACAAACATTTTTCCATTTGTGATATTATGAGCAAAAATTTTTTTCATTCGCAATTCCTTTTTATAATGAAAAAGTTATAAATATAGTGAAAACATTTGGCAAATTTCTGCCTACACTTAAATCCAATAGGCAGTTAAGTTAATTTATAGTTAGAACTAGCCGTATCGCCGGAAACCTTATTTGGCAAAGCTCCGCCTTCATCTCTGAAATATAAGCTAAGTCTAAGTAAACTTAATTAAACTTTAGTTAAGTAAACTTAACAGTCATGTTGACTATAAAATACAATATTATTGTGTTTTTGCGACTATATATTGTTACTATCGCGCGCGACTCTGTCCGCCCCGAATAAAAAAAAACTTAATTATTAGTCTATGTGTTCTTCCAAACTATGTTCTACATATGTGCCAAATTTCAGCAAGATCCATGCAGCCGTTCTAGAGATTCAAACAAACATTCATCCATCGATCTAAACATTCGCATTTATAATATTAGTAAGATAATAACACAAAAAATTCTTGAAGTTTGTTCGATAATGTAACCTCCTCAAGTCTTCAGTCAGTCAGTGCAAAAAATAACACCCGCAATAAGTCAGACATAAAAAATTGGCAATTTAACAATCATATGGGAATCAGTATCAGTCATATCATCCGTTATATAGGGCTGCTAACATTTAATAAACATAGTCATGAATATGGGCGGTAAAAAAACACAACCGTCCTTAATCCTAAGCACATGTTTAAAGCGAAATCTAGGGACTCCTTTTGTTTTAAAGACTTTAATGTTTCAAAGGAATAAGCTGAATGTGCACCATGTAAACGCGAATAAGTGTAACCAATCCGCCCTGTACCAAGTTTACTATACCCTAGTCACTCACAACTTGGGTAGACTCTGAAACCCTTAAAAGTATCGCAAAAACATAAGTATTGACGACAAACGCGAAGTGACAACCCCAGTTATAAATGAGTAATGAAAAATGTAAGCTCATGTTCCAGAAACACAAGAGCGTCGTTACCCGATCCCAATTCATCACAATCAATCAATACAGACGCCGCTATTTTATACGGGGTTAAAAACATCTTTCTATTGTTTTTGTATTTTTGCTGGAAACCCAACTAAACCTTGTCCACGATCCAACCACATGTTTTTTTATATTATAGTAAGCGGACATCTGGATTCGCCGAAATAGCGAATGGCCTTGCCTTAATCAACGGAGGCGACGCAAAGATAGAGAATGTTTCCCCTTTCTATGCCCCTGTCCATCATATCCGCTTGCCTTTCTCATCCATTTCAAAATACCCAAAGCACTCAAAAGTTTCGTATAGAGGTCGTCAAAAACGTAAGTTGTGATGAGAGGTAAGTCAGGGAAAAGGGCAATGGTCTACCCAAAAACTTACTACGACATTAGTTAAACCTAACTTTGATGTATTCGGGAGAAAAAAATCCCATGTTAAGGAGTGTTCAGTCTAAGTCAACCTTTGTGGTCAAAGCCAACAAAAACATTGTCATCTTTATTTACATCGATGCAGACAGTTACATCAATAGAAAGTAGTGAAAAACTTTATAGATAGATTTTTTTATTTTTTGTCCAACGCTAACGGAGATTTTATAATAATTTCTGCTCGCTATTATATAAGAGGAGGAGATAAACATTTTCAACGTTAATGAATGTTGCATTTGCTGTGATAGAATTTTCTCTCGTTATTTAAACAAACTCTTTGGTTATTTCAACTTTGAACGGAAACCTCAATTATTTGTATTTTTGAAATTCACAAATGATTTACCCATCTTATATAAAAAATTAATGGAATCAGAAATTAAAATCGACGTCCGATTTTGTATTTAAAAAAACTGAATCTCTGTCCTTTTTTAGGTAATCCTTAGATTTTACACATGAAATTTAACTATCGTAATATATCTTTTTTTTTAATCATTATTAAACTTTGACAGATTGTACAAATCAAAATTTTGATTAATATATCAAAATAAATACTAAACTGACAAATAAAATCTACTTATCGGTAGCCTCGTAACGCTCCTGTCTCCATGACCACAGGTTTTTGTTGCGAAAAAAGAACACATAATTGTAATTTAGCATAACGAATATGTGCAAGAAAAACTAATGACCATGAGTATATAAATGTCATTTGTCCAAATAAAAAAAATCTACGAAGGTCTGAACAACTCCTCTCTCTCTCCCTCAGGGTGCCTTTCCATTTAATTGAGGTTGGCCGTCGGCTCATTGAACTTTTGCCGGTTTTGTGCCAAGCGAAATAAATGTTCCCCTTGTAATATCCGTCTATTCCTTGAACACGTTAAACTGGCAAATTTAGTACCACAAAGAATATAACAACGGTTTAAATAAAATCAAAGAGCACAATATAAAAATCACAACTCTCTTGTATTTTGCTTTTTTATACAAACAATACGTACTCATTTGTAAGAGAAAAAGAAAACTTTGATAAAAACAAGCGCGATACTGGAATTTGAGGCGAGAGCTTAACGCCCCGCTTGACCCGCTTTCCGACAAGGGCTTTTCACAAGATTATGAATTTGTTTTAATACGCGCTGCCCGCAATTAAATATAACGTTGTTTTATGCTTAATATAATCCGTTTAAGATTTACAAATGTGGTATTACTTTAATATCTTTGTAAAAACATGTGTTGTAAAAATATAATTCATAAAAATAATGTTCATACTACAAATCTTACTAATATTATAAATGCGAATATTTGGATATTTGTTGAAAGGCATCTACAGAACGGCTGCATAGATCCCGGTATAATTGTGTAGATGATGTAGAACACAGCCTGACAGAGCACACAGGCTTCGAATTAAGTTTTTTTTTATTTGGCACAGATGGATGCGCCGGTGATAGCTAGTCCAAAATATATTCTCTATAACTAGGCTGATTACAATTAAATCTGGATGCGCGATAGTGCCTACTTGAGGCGATACGTTAAGTATTTGTTGTAAAAGAGGATAGTTCTGTCAATTCTTATATCATCTATAACAATTTTCAATATTTTAAAATACAATTTTAAGTCAACATGGGCTTGTCATTTAATTTAACACAATCACATTTTATGTAAAAATATAGAGTTACATGTTCAAAATTCACAAAAACCTTTTTAATTATTAAACATTCATGATCCTGTTACCACATTGCTTTCGCCAAACGTACAAAATAATTCGCACTTAAAAGGTGAAAAGCTACGAAAATATTAAACCATAACTCCTATATAATGCGAAGCCTTCCCTAGAGATGGTATTAATAGGTTTATGTATGTCATAAATTGAGGTGGGGCATCAAATACCGCGTATTGACATTTTGGGAAATGCCGTATTGAGTTATGCTAAAATTTTATAGGTTAAAGCAGTTGCCTGAGACTTCGTCCGCGCGGAATTGAAAAAATTTTGTAGTCAACCGGGAACAACAACAACAACAAATTGAACCGTTAATTTTGGAGCCTATTCAACAAACACTTAAATATTTGTTCTTTATAATATTAAGTACAGATAAATGAATTTTATATTAAGCTAGCTTTTGCCCGCAACTCTGACAACTAAATTAGTAGCCTATGTGTTTTTCCAGACTATGTTCTACATCTATGTCAACTTTCAGCGGAATCCTCTCAGCCGTTCCAGAGCCTTCAAACAAGCAAGTTTTATGCTTATTACTTTTTAAATCATAATCATTTTCAAAAAAGACCATTAATATGCAGTCATAAAATAAATAAAATGCTAGAGTCGATTCAATAGAATATTAAGGAATCAGTTAGTAATACAGAGTGTATTATAAATTCCCTCGCCTTCAAGAGTGATGATTTGCAATTATTCGTTCCCGGACCCATTGGTCTTCATTCAAACGTTAACAATTTAATATACGAAAGCATTTGTTATACTTCTTGGCAGGCGATTAATTTAAGATTGTTAATATTAATTCTGCGTTGAACCAAAAGGAAGACGAAAAGTAAATCGTTTACTAAACGGTCTACATTTAACTGTTTTCCCTTCCCTTTATCTTATAAGGAAAGGATGGAAAGTGGAAGAGGATTTTACAGATATGAGGATGCATGGGAAGGGAAAATATTCTCTCTCTGTACATCCTATCCTTCGTCGGTTAAAGGAAGACGCATCTGCAAGTCGCTTCGCGATTTCAGCGACCACAAATGACCGCTCGCTCGTTTGCGACCTTATGATATAAAAAATCACTATGAAAATCCGAACCATCTCATTGCAGAAGCTAAGAAAGTAATTTGCGAGAGTAAAATCAAATTAAAAAATATACGATAGCACATTGAAATTAGTTCCAATAAAAAACACTTAAAATATTTCTCATTAAAAAAAATTAAGATAAAAAAGCAATAGAAATTAATTTATACATATTACGGATAAGGATTATGGAAATGTTAATTTTGAATTAAGAAATAAAACAGTTTTAATTTCATCAGAAGCTATTAGATCGAAATCGAAAAAAGATAAAGGAGTAACAAAGCAATTTAATATAGATATTTTTCAATGCTTCGACTAAAGATATTCAAATTTGATAGAGAGGACATCAACAGAACTATCCGTGCAACGGTTTCTGTCTATTAAGTAGCTCTATGTGTTAAAAAAATAGTCAAAACCACGTATCAACAAAATTAGTTACAAAAGTAACTAAGTAAATGACCGACAGATTTCGTAAAATATAAATGGTGACTTAAAAAAAATTGTATATAAAACATTATTTGGATATAACATGTTGGAAACATTGATAATCATTCCTAAATTATTTTACGACGCGAGCTTATAACAATTTTGACAATTCTTTTATGACTACTTTTTTATAACAGAAGGGGGCAAACGAGCAGCGGGAACATCGAGGTATTCAACGACGCCCATGGACATCAGCAATACCAGAGGAACCGCAGATGCGTTGCCGGCCTTTGAGATAGTGATAAGCTCACTTCTTGAAGGACCCTAAGTGGTAGCGTTGTCAAACTGGAAATCCACGTTTAAATTTCGCATAAACTTCACGTAATAACAAGATTGGCATGATGGATGGTCAAAGGTTAGTAATGCCCAAGAAAAAAACAAGTTCAACAAGACCCAACATAATAATATGCAGCAGAAACAAAATAAGTCCAAAACAATTGAAACCCAACACTATCACAGATAGTCATTGAAATTTAAACCTTAAAAACGTTGTAATAACATTAATATTAGAAGGACACTGTGTAATTGATAAATTGATTAACGGTTAGTGAATGTACAGTCAGCGTCATATAGATCGTCACAGACAAGATATGCAAATATATAGGTACATCAAAAGTAATCAATTATATCGGTACAACAAAAGTCCTCAAAATAATAGATACATTCACCCTGCTCAAAAACATCGGTACATACACAGCGTCAAATATATGAGTACATGCAAGATGCTCATAAATATCGTAGCATCCACAGCGTCATAAGTAACGAAGCAGTCAAGGTGCTCAAAAATATCGGTACATTTGACAAAATTGAACTCTATCTCTATATACTTGTGATACAATTTGGAATAAACTACTTCTGTTACATTCATTTGACACTTCGTATTAACATTATAGGTTGTCCGGAAAGTTCGTTCTGATTTTCGATATAAAGCTTACAATAGACTGTAGCTGAAGTGAATTCATTTTCGGATTTCCACCATTATCAAACGTCACAAAAATTTCTATATTGTGAATAATTTCATTTCAATGGTTGAGATAAAAAATAATTTTTAAAATTTTATCCAATAATAAAAGACGTTTTAGGTATAGAGTCGTACCAATATAATTTAAAACCATTTCCAAAAATTTAAGAGGACAGGGTTTCAATTTTCCTTATAAAGCGGCACGAACT